>NW_025540248.1:0-8502 GCF_020615455.1 Coregonus clupeaformis | reverse complement strand
CTCTTCTGATCAGAGTGAGTGGGATGCCCCTTCCCACAGAAAAGAAGAGGGAATGGAAAATGTGGAAGGGGAATCTTTGATGGAGTTGGAACATCTGTATATTCAGCGGCCATACATCCCCAGTCTCCCTTGTCTACCACTCCAAAGAAGAGAGCTTCACATCTTCTCGGATGCCTCTACAGACAGCCATAGGAGCGGTAGCCTATCTGAGAGTTATTGACTCGGAAGGTCAATGCCATGTTGGATTTGTCATGGGGAAAATCTAAATTGGCCCTCGACCGGCCCACACTATCCACGCCTATGAACTGTGTGTAAGCTAGCTGTTGAGATGTATGAACTGATCTGTGGAGACGAAATAGACATTGATGTAAATGCACCAAGTTCTACACAGACAGTAAGATAGTTCGTTACAGCATCCACACAAGTCTACCAAAAGATTTTGTGTATGTTGCCAATAGGGTAACTCGGGGGATTTATCGATAGTCTTCCAATCCAGACCAGTGGTGTTGGCGTAAACACTGACAGCAATCCAGCAAGACCATGCAACCAGGCCCATCTTGAGCCGCACTCTTAAAGCACACCAGTTGGTTCTCAGGTCCCCTTTTCTGCCTCAGAAGCCAACTCAAGTAGGAGTCTGAGACCTCAATGACCTTGACCTTGTAGAGCCACAGCAGACGCGCTTGGAGTTCGGCCAGACGTCACTGCACCCTGGTCACTAAGGTTTCTGGAGCTCAATTCGGCTCTCCTCGCTTTGAGAGGTTCTCGAACTGGAAAGCTCACAAATCGTCCCAGCCACAGCACGGCTCATTCACCAGATCCTTTCACAAAAGTGCGGACTGACAACAACTGCAGAGGCTGGCATCATTAAAAAACCATGCAGTACAAGTAGCTGTAACATGCAAGCCGCAAACAGCAATCTGTCACTGTGTGCAACATGGAAGCCTTCAAAGAGGAATTCAAATGCCTTTGAGAAAAAAAAGAGTTATTGGCCAAAACAAAGTACACTCAAAAAGCTGAACCCAGTGATTGATGAGAAGGATGGGTTGCTGAGGGTGGGGAGGCAGATTATCCTCTGCCGAACCTGTCAGACGAAAAACATCCTCTCATCATCCCACCGGACGCATCATGTCGCCACTCATGCTGGTAAGACATTATCACGAGCAAGTGGCTCACCAGGGCCGTCACTAGTTTTTCAGATGGAGCTATTGAGCAGCAGGCTTCTGGATTATTGGGACAAACATCTGGTCTCTGGTATCATCCACAAGTGTGTCACCTGCCGTAAGGTTAGGAGGAAAATCTGAAGTTGACCAAAAGATGGGCGGACTTACCTGCAGACAGACTCTGCATCAGAGCCACCATTTCACCAGTATTGGACTTGATGTGTTTGGGACCATGGAATGTCATAACCAGAGTCGCACTAGAGGTAGTGAGTGCAGACTCCAAGCGCTGGGGCGGTACTCTTTACATGTGATGTCTACTCAGAGACAGTCCATATTGAGCCTCATCGAAATCCATGTCCACATCCAGCTTCATCAACGCGCTGAGAGCGTTTCTCCCCATCCACGGTCCAGCAAAAGTGCTAGATCTGATCGAGTTCTAAACTTTATAGGTGCCTGCAGGAACTGGGAATCAAGCACAAATGACTCAGAGTTGACTAATACCTCTCAGACGGGATGTACTTGGATATTTAATCCCCCACATTCGTCTCATATGGGTGGTTCTTGGGAGAGACTCATTGCGGTTGCCGACATCCTTGATGTGGTGCTGTTTCAGACCAGGCTCCACTGCGTCTCGCTACATGAGGTCTTGGGCACTCTTATGTCTGAGTTATGGCAATAATCAATGCGAGACCCCTATGTCAGTGTCAACCGATCCTGACATGCCTGCCATTCTTACACCCTCAATGTTAGCTGACACAAAAGACCAACGCTACCTCAGCCTTCTGAGTTATTTCCACATGAACGATCTTCATGGGGTCCAGTGGGAAGCGTCCAGTGTCTACGCTGACACCCTTTTTGGAAAAGGTGGAGACAGGAGTACCTGACAAACACTGCAGAGACGCAGAAAAATGGACAGCAGAAAGCTTCAAATGTGAAAGTGGGAGATGTTGTTCTTATTGGAGAGCACAGTCAGACAGGACAGAAATGACTGCCTGTCGTGACTTATGGTCAAAACCTTTCCCAGAACATGGACGAAAAAGGTCAGGAAAAGTAGAACCCCAAGGGTTGTCCAAGCAAGGGATTACTTAAGGTGTTTCTGAGACCAATCTCGGAGATTGTTGTTCTTCTTTCTGAAGCATCCTTGAGACAAAATATTTGATTTTGCTAGTAGCACAATCTCTATTATACCAGGCGGGAGTGTGCTGCCATCTTGTTAAAGGTAACAGTGTATATTTATTATAGTCTGATTAAGAGTGACTTTCATTGTGTTCATGGTGTTTAGCGCCCCCTAGTGGAAGCTTTCTGGTACTTTTAGAATTATTAGCAAAAAACCGGAAGTAAGTTATTATGTATAGACAAGCAGCTAGAAACAACGCTACTGTACAGTTCTTTTCAGTGCAACTATTTCTTGTTACGCTTATTCAGCCTCGGAAAAATTTATTTGTGTTCAATTCAAGCTTATTGCACAAAGTGATGATAATATTAAGGGGTTATTGACAGAATTGCTTACTCATTTGTGAATTGGTTACATTTACTCACACCGCAAAATTGCATTGGCTTTCTGGATTAGCTGTGTTTGCTTGTAAAAGCTCATGTAAAAAGAAGGTAAAACATACTATAAAGTTTATTACTGTTTCTAGTGTAATATGCTTTGTTATTGTACAGAGGTGTTTGTACGTATTATTAGAGTAATATGAAAGGAGTTTGGCTATTGTTACCTCTTAGAGTAATTATCTATTTGGTTCTGTCGTCATACCAGATATGGTAACCTGGCACTTTGCTTTGTATTTATAAGCAACTTCCACCCGCAAATGTAATGTAAGCAGCTACAGTATGTCAATGTGGAATTGAATACTAAAAAGTATATTATTTTTCTGTATTTGTAGTTTCCACAACATAAACGTTTTCAATACATTCTGGTTCACAGAGTCATGCTAGAAGTTTTATTGAAGACTCTGTTGTTAGCATTATCTGTCTAGTTTTGCACGGGAACGAATTCCAGGGCAGAATACTTAGGTTGGAGTCATTGAAACTTGTTTTTCAACCACTCCACAAATTTCTTCTTCAACAAACTATAGTTTTGGTCAAGTCAGTTAGGAAATCTACTTATGTGCATGACACACAAGCAATTTTTTCAACAATGTTGACAGATTATTTCACTTCTAATTCACTGTATCACAATTGCAGTGGGTCAGAAGTTTACATACACTAAGTTGACTGTGCCTTTAACAGCTTGGAAAATTCCTGAAAAAATTATGTCATGGCTTTATAGAAGCTTCTCATGGCTAATTGACATCATTTGAGTCTGAATTGGAGTGTAACTGTGGATGTATTTCAAGGCCTACCTTCAAACTCATTGCCTCTTTGCTTGACATCATGGGAAAATCGAAAGAAATATGCAAGACCTCAATTTTTTTGTAGACCTCCACAAGTCTGATTTATCCTTAGAGCAATTTCCAAACGCGCCTAGCAGGTACCAACGTTCTTCTGTACAAACAATAGTACGCAAGTGTAAACACCATGGGACCACGCAGCCGTCATGTACTGCTCAGGAAGGAGAAAGGTTCTGCCTCCTAGAGATGAAACATACTTTGGTGCGAAAAGTGCAAATCAATCCCAGAACAAGAGCAAAGGACCTTGCTGATGATCCTGGAGGAAACAGGTACAAAAGTATCTATATCCACAGTAAAATGAAGTCCTATATCGACATGACCTGAAAGGCCGCTCCAGCAAGAATAGAGCAACTGCTCCAAAACCGCCATAAAAAGCCAGGACTACGAGTTTGCAACTGCACAACGGGACAAAGATCGTTCGCATTTTTGTAGAAAATGTCTCTGATCCTGATTAAACAAAAATAGAACTGTTTGGCCATAAGGGAGGGGCTTTGCAAGCGAAGAACACCATCAAGCGTGAAGCACGGGGGTGGCAGCATCATGCTGTGGGGGTGCTTTGCTGCAGGAGGTACTGGTGCACTTCACAAAATAGATGGCATCTTAAGAGACACAGATTATGTCGATGAGTATTGAAGCGACATCTCTACACATCAGTCAGGAAGTTAGAAGCTTATCGTAGTAAATGGGTCTTCCAAATGGACAACGACCCCAAGCGATACTTCCAGTGTTGTGGAAAATATGTAAGGACAACAAAGTCAAGGTATTGGAGTGGCCATTACAAAGCCCTGACCTCAATCTAGAATATTTGTGGGCAGAAAGGGAAAAGCAAAGTTGCAACAAGAGGCCTACAAACCTGATTCATAGCAAACCAGCTTTGTCCATGGAGTATTGGCCAAATTCACCCAACTTATTGTGGGAAGCTTGTGGAAGGCTACCCAATCAACAGTTTCTCCCAAGTTAAACAATTTACAGGCAATGCTACTGCAAATACCTAATTGAGTGTATGTAAACTTCTGACCCACTAGGAATGTGATGAAAGAAAAAAGCTTAAATACATCATTCTCTATCATATTATTCTCATTTTCACATTCCAATGAAGTGGTGATCCTAACCACTTAATTTTTACTAGGATTAAATGTCAGGAATTGTGAAAAAACTGAGTTTTAAAATGTATTTGCTACAGGTGGTGTGTAAACTTAGACTGATAGCTGGCACCAACAATAAGTATGTTCCATTTCCATATGCTCAGCTGAAAAATTATACATTGCTTAGGTTTTAGACTATTGCAGAGACAAGACTGAGTAAATATTCCTATTTCACAGTTGATCTGCCCAAAGTAGTGCCACTGCCTGTGGGCTGGCAGTTCTCAACCTGGCATCAACCTGACTCCTTGGGAGAGATTCTGGGCCTTTGGGCCTTGGGTGAACCAGAGGAGATGTTGATGGTCTGAGCGAACAGCCTTAAAACCAAGGGTACTTTTACAGATAGTTGGTCTGTCTCTGTCCGTCTGTCTATCCTAGTGAGTATAGTGAAGCAGTAGATGAAGGAATGATCACTGTGTTGATGGTATGAAAAAAAAAAAGATGGGTTGTAAATGACAATCACAGGCTAAGTATACGATTTCTTAAAATCAAGAAAACGGAATATTTAATAATCTTTTTTACCAATAACCATGCAGGGAGTTGGCAGTGACAAAGTTGTAAACATATTTGGGACCAGACAATTTTTTTTTTTTTTTTTGTTTTATTTTTTTTTTGTCATTTATCAGAGACGCTCTTATCCAGAAGCGACCTTACAGTTAGTGAGTGCATACACTACAATTTTTATTTTTCCCCCGTGGGGAATCGAACCCCACAACCCTTGCATTGCAAACACCATGCTCTCTACCAACTGAGCTACATCCCCTGCCGACCATTCCCTCCCTACCATGGACATTCGCTGGGCCATCCAAAGCCACCATGGAACATTTGATCTATCTTACGCTTTTTCCCAGCGTAGCTCGGTTGAAGCTGTAGTTTTATTAATGTGATTGAATAGTTGTGTGGCAAGTTCCATGGAAGAGCCTCTTCTCATTCTTCTGGTGACCGTTCCTGAGCTCCATGTCCAGCTTCTTGATCTGGAGAGTCCTCCACAGGGTTGGTTCTTGGATCCTCTCAATCTGAGAACACACAAAACACACTAACGGCTAGCTAGATCAACACTAATCTGGGCAGTGCACTTTTTCACACTATGGGTTCTGGTCCTCTCAATCTGAAAGCAAATTGAGGGAAAATACTTTACTAGGAATCATTAATGAATCTAAAATGTATCCTGAATACCTTCCATAAGCATCTTAGATTATTATTGTACTGAAAAAGATCCAGACAAACAAATATCTGGCTTCAGCTGACCCCTAGCTGACCCCTAGCTGAGCTGAGGTGCCTCATCATTATTTCTGAAGTGAAGCTTAACTAATCTAACACACAAAGCCTCTAATAAACTAAACCATTTCAAAATGGCTGGATCTCAAATCAAATTCAAATCAAATTTGATTTATAAGCCCCCTTTTACATCAGCAGATCACAAAGTGCTATACCAGAACCCAAATGCCTGAAAAAACCCCAAACAGCAAGCAATGCAGATGTAGGCACGGTGGCTAGGAAAAACTCCCTAGAAAGGCAGGAACCTGGTCAAACCTAGAGACCAAACAGTGAGTCCTAAACTAACTAATCCAGCCCAATAGACACACACCCATGCAGAGAACGTCCCAGAACATCCGAAGACATAAAAATAACCTACAATGGGAAGTATATTTTTTGGAAAACCAGAGTAGCCTACCTTTATAACGTTGTTAGAGGCAGGTGGCTCGAAACAGATTTAAGACTTCAATAGGTGCTCTGGGCTTCCTGTCTGGATGAGGCGGACAGGCAGGATGTCACGATCGCCTTGAAATTGCAATACTCAAAGCGCAGCGTTAGGAGTGAACATGACTTTAATGTTATAACGCCACCTACAAACAAAAACACGATCCGTAACGTCCTCAGAACATAGCAAACTGAACACAGAACAAAAACCCCACAAACAAACAGTGAAACACACACGAGTAGTTATATATGTCTCCCAATCAGAGATAACTTGAGCCGACAGCGGCGCATTCTCCTCCGATTGGGAGTCATTGACCAATCACCACTAAACACAAACAAATGAAACTCCCCCAACCCCAATACAAATGATACCCCTGGCTCTAACATGCCGGTCCTAGAACCAGAGTGTGACAGTACCCAGCAAGCGATCAGACTCACGCTAACCTACAAGCAAACAGAGGGATGGGTGGGCATTCCTCCTCGGCGGAGCTCCTAGCTCGGGCTTCCTCCCCCACTTCCTCTCCAACCCCCCAAAGTACCCTGGAGGCCTGTCTAGCCCGGGCTGGCCGGAACCGGACTGACGACCACCCCACCCTGGCTTGGTGCGTGGATCCTGGCTGAGCTGGCTCTGGCGGACCCGGCTGGACGTCTCCCGGACGGTAACTGGACGGCTCTGGCGGAATCCCGGCTGGACGGCTCTGGCGGATCCCGGCTGGACGGCTCTGACGGATCCTGCCCCTGACCGCTCTGGCGGATCCTGGCTGGGAGCTCTGGCGGACTCCTCGCTGGCGGCTCACAAGCGGATCCCCGCTGGACGGCTCTGTGGATCCTGGCTGGAAGGCTCTGGCGGATCCCCGCCGACGGGGCTCTGGCATGGATCCTGGCTGGAAGATGCGGGCGGATCCCGGCTGGGACGGCTCTGTCGGATCCCGGCTGGAACGGCTCTGACGGATCCTGGCTGGATCGGCTCTGGCGTGATCCTGGCTGGGCGTTCTGGCGGATCCCCGCCGGACCGGCTCTGCATGGATCCCGGCTGGACGGCTCTGGCGGATCCTGGCTGGAAGGCTCCTGGCGGATCCCGGCTGGACGGCTCTGGCGGATCCTGGCTGGCCGGCTCACTTGGCTGGCTGACCGGATCTGGCTGCTCGCGGCTGGCTGACGGATCTGGCTGCTCGCGGATGGCTGACCGGATCTGGCTGCTCATGGCTTCAACTGTCGGATCTGGCTGCTCGCTTGGCTGAGCGAAGCTCTGGCTGCTCATGGCTGTGGAAAATGCCGCTCCGTCACCCTGCCGACAGCGTCTGGCTGGATCCTGTCTGGGAAGGGCTCCTGGCTTCGATCTGTCTGCGCGGGACGTGCTCTGGCTGGACAGGGCTGACGACGCACCCCGAGGCTCGGTCGTTGAGGCAGGGGCCCGGGAAGAACCGCACTGGGACACACACCCCTGGCCCTACACGGGAATCGAGACGGGCCGGACCGGACTGGAAACACCCCCAGTACCTCTCCGCCGTGCCTCCACACCTCCCATCCTTGGCAACTTAGTGGCCCCTTAAACTGGCGTGCCATTCTCCAACCTCCTGCACTCCTCCAACCCGTTACACCTGCTGCTTTCGACGTGATTGAGCCCCCCCAAAAATTTTCTGGGGCTCTCTCTCCGTGGACCAGGCCTCCATCATTCTCGCCCTTCTCGCTCCTCTGTTTCCAATTATCGCCCTTCAGCTCCTGGACACGCTGCTTGGTCTGGTCTTGGTGGGTTTTTTCTGTCACGATCGCCTATGAAATACGAACCAAAGCGCACTTGCCAGAGTGAACTATGACTTTAATGTATTGAAATAACGAAACCAAAACAAAACACGAACCGTAACGTCCTCAGTACATAAAACTGAACATAGAACAAAAACCCACCAAACAAACATGAAACACAACAGTATTATAGAGTGGCTCCCAATCGAGATACTTGAGCCTGGCTAGCTACCTCGTTGCCTCCTGATTGGGAGCGTCATTGACCAATCACCACTAAACACAAAACAAAATGAAACTCACCCAACCCCCAACACCACCAAATGAGATACACCTGGCTCTAACACACAAAGTCCTAGAACCAGA
>NW_025540247.1:0-8510 GCF_020615455.1 Coregonus clupeaformis | reverse complement strand
GAGAGAGATACATGCCACAGTCAATTACAAAGTCAATCACTATCACACTGAGGGACATAAACAATTAACCACTGAATTCGCTTTGTGGTCACTGCTTCTGCAGTTAAACTACCCTGGTCTGCTGAACATTCAAGATCAGGACACCACGACACAGTCAATATGGATTTCTACTCGGCTCACATGGACATCAACAACAGGGGAAATAGCATTTCAGCTCCATTTCCAGTTCACACGCTTTCTAATCAATTTACCTCACTGAGTTTTCTGGCTTCCTAGCTTTGGGTTGTTCTGTTATCCACAGGTTAGGTCCAACAGCGTAACTTAGGCCTACACGAAAGTTCATGGCTGCTTTTCTCTCACAGAAACATATCCAGTCCACAATGCAGTAGCGACTAGTAGTAGCGACCAGTAGCAAGCTGACATGGCATCCATTCAATACAGTACGTGGGTCTGCATCCAACCCTCCAACCACCTCACACATACCGACAGAGTTTAATACAGGCTGACGACACCGTTTGGCAAATGTTAGCACAGAACCCCAACACAATCAACAATGGGCCGTGTTACGTCTGATCACAGGTCGAGACAATCCCTGACTTGTTCAATAACCACAGGATATGGCTGTGACCTCACAGAGAGAAATCATTCTCCACTACAATGGTGCTTCTGTACTGGTGGATGTCAGAGCAGCCCACTACTTTCAGTGTCTACTGCTATACTGACCTCAACTGGACATGGTATGGTGGCCGACAGTAGGGTGAGCTATTTATGACTGATTGGTAGACAAAAGAAGAGGGTCTCTGTCTAAATGATGTAAGTCTATGGTGTCTACGCTTCTCTAATGTAAGAATTGTGCTTCTTCAACGCATTAGAAAGGGTACTAGCCTACAGAATGATAGGGAGCCACAGTGCACCTATTCTATTGACAGCATATACTATAAAAAATAACAGAAGAGGATGGGAAAGTATAGGATATTTCTATTCGTTTTAAGATTTGTATTTGAAATTCAGTTTAGTTTCAGTTATTTTTCAGATCCAGTTTTTATTTAGTTCAAGTTTGACAAAACCATTTTTATTTAGGTTTTATATAATGTATTGCGTGGGAGGCTAGGAGCCATTTATGTGTTAAGTTTGTGGGTTTTTGGGGATGTCACTTCTTGCCACTGTGGGGCAGTAATGCATAAGATGATGGGTCAGGTCATAGGTTAGGTTTAAAGGTAGACTCAGCGAGATGACGTAGATGCACAAAGTAAACAGTAGTAGTGGGTCAATTTCTGCAACAAACAGGAGCGTTGAAGTGCAAAGTTTTGGTCTCGTAGCTACCACGTTGTAGCAGCGTGAAGCGTATCCATGCACATGCGCAGATACTCTGTGTGACCGTGTGAGAGCAAAGTCTTGCATCGTGCTTGTCTCAAATGATGCGTTCGAGCAGATCCTTTTTGTCACGTCTTTCAAAGTGTGTTGCATTCTGGGGATGAAAATGGTCCAACTTACGCCTACATGTCGACTGCTTGTGATCAAAGGTCATGATGTTTCTGCAATTGCTCCTCACCGACTTCATCCTGCAGCTATCTTCTGCATTGTGGGAGGCTGTATTGTCAACCAATCATTAGGGTGTTTTTGTTTGACCCACACAAACATGACTGAAACAGGAACCAATTTGCCGTGATTTATGTGTACAGTGGATATATACAAATAAATGTGATATTTGTGGGTCTCTCTCACTTATTGACTGTACAACATGTACACACAATATTATATTAGGATTTTTTGTTGTTGTGTGATATGGGGGTTAGATACATGTTTATTTCGCCATTGTAAAGAAAACCTTTTATAAACAATGGCAACACTGCCATGTTGATCTGAGCCTTGCTGTTAGAAAACCACATTAGTGTCTGACTTTCGGCTGTCGCAGATGCACCTCCCCCGACTTCACTCCTTGACTTTCGTCTACAGTCGGTCGCTTTAGCCTTACCACTCAAACGCGCCCAATATCTGCTGTGCTGCTCTTGCCTGCCAAAAAACTACAACTGAACATAATTCATGATGGTTTTTATTTTATTTTATTAGTTTCAGTTATTCAGTATAGTTTTTCAAACATTTATTAATTATTTAATTTCAGTTTACTAAATTGTTTTTTGATGATTAGTTTTCGTTTTAGTTTCACTTTCAGTTTACTATAGTAACCTTGTTACACACACATCCATTATTAAAGGGGCAACTGGGTTCAAAACACAATCTCCTGCGCACCACAATACTGTTAGCCCCTGAGCTTAAGCCTAGGCATTATGTTTGGGAGCTAACACAAGTCTTCAGGTCTTACCTGTGGCTGTTGGTCATCACCACGCTGTCACTGGGCTCCTCGCCTCCCATCCCTCTCATCCTCTCCTGACGCGCCCTGCGTCTACGCTCCCTTGCAGCCTCCTCCTCATCCTCATTACTACCCTGGAAGGCCATCCTGAGGGAGGAAGAAAGAGAGGGGAGAGAGAGTCAAGTAAATCATTGTTTTCCAGATAACTGTAAGAAAAAACTCAAAAAACATAACATGACATAAGTTCCAGTGATGCTGACAGTAGGTCCTTCTTTACAGAGGGAGGGATCAGGGTATTTACAGTACAATACAAAGACTCATGGTGTCTTTAATCTACTTGATTCGCTGTACTCACATCCTACCCTGTTCTGCTCTACTCTACTGAGCTAAGGTTTCACTTTTGATAGCCTGATGAAAACAGTGTCTGGAGATGTGGCTTGGCCAGCGATGACAGGAGAGGACCCTGACTGTAACACGGCTGCTGGCCCACGCCTGCCTCAGTCCAGGCTCGGCCCAGTGGAGGGGTGGAGTGGTGGGGAGCTGTAGTGTGTGAAGGTCTGTAGTGTGTCTAATGTGTGTGTGTGTGTGTGTGTGTGTGTGTGTGTGTGTGTGTGTGTGTGTGTGTGTGTGTGTGTGTGTGTGTGTGTGTGTGTGTGTGTATGTATGTGAGTGTGTTTTGCCTGTACTATGCTAGCCAGCCGAAATTATTCTAAGGCCAGAACACTGATCTCAACGCCCTGCAGTTTGACAGTCTGACAGGAAAGTCTTCAGCCCACGGATGTGCTTTTAAAAGGTACCAGTCCATTTTATTTAGATTCATCTTCAATTTCATGAATCATTCATGAAACATTGGGAAAGCCTCTCCCCTACAGGTCTGAACCAACTTCTTCTCTCCCTTTGTGAGAAGAGCTCCATTCTGTCTGCCTCTGTGTGATCTTCAACGTCAGTGTCAGGCATCGGCTAAGCTAAGCTAACATCATATGGCCGTTTGGCAGTGCGTATTGCATGTCATTGAAGCATTTGCAGTTAACATGTTAAGCAGAGTGGGTTTATGGGAGACTTTACAGCTTGCGAACAGCAGGCTCTCCTGCTGGGTAAACTGACTGAAGAATGTTGTCATAATTGAACACAGGACTCTGCTCACTCCCAAGCTAAACCTGGGGGGACAGTGACATCATGATACTGTATCAGCCCTCTCTCATGATCTTTCTCTCTCTCTCTCTCTCTCTGTCACATACAGGGTGTTTCTCAATATGCATACTACCGTGCTCCACACTCTCATGCTCAGAGTTCATTCTCAGAGGACGTTCTCTTGAGTACGTTCTTGAGTACGTTCGTGAAGATGAGAGTGTTGAAAACCAATGATAATGTACATTTGAGAAGCATTGTGCACTCCCCTGCTACTGCATTACCTTTGACCAATACAGACTAAACAAGATAACTACACTGAACAAAAATATAAACGCAACATGTAAAGTGCTGGTCCCATGTTTCATGAGCTGAATTAAAAGAGCCCAGAAATTTTACATACGCACAAAAAGCTTATTTATGTCAAATTTTGTGCACAAATGTATTTACATCCCTGTTAGTGAGCATTTTATAATTTTTCAAGATAATCCATCCACCTGACAGGTGTGGCATATCAAGAAGCTGATTAAATAGCATGATCCTTACACAGGTGCACCTTGTGCTGGGAACAATAAAAGGCCACTCTAAAATGTGCAGTTTTGTCACACAACACAATCTGTAATAAAGCCCTTTTGTGGGGAAAAACTCATTCTGATTGGCTGGGCCTGGCTCCCCAGTGGGTGGGCCTGGCTCCCAAGTGGGTGGGCCTATGCCCTCCCAGGCCCACCCATGGCTAGCCAGCTAGTTTTACGTGTAAAAAACGACCTAAAACTAATGTTGTTATGAAAGGTAAATTCTTTGTGGGTAGCTAGCTAGCAATTCTTTGTCAGTTAGCCAGCGGTCTATGCATTCCTGCAGTGGATATTCTAACATGCCAAAATGAACACAGTATATATTCATTAATATATCAAGATAACATATTGGAGTCAGGCAACATTTTCTCTCACTTCAGTTTAAAACCCAGCCGCCATTGTTATAGAGAAATGTGTCTTCGTTTTTTACGTGGTTGCGTCATCTTACATCAACAATCCTGGGAATATTTCAGTTGAAGCTTGCATCAACTCATGCTTCAAAACGTGTACAAACAAAGTACGCATCTGAGAACTGCCCTCCGTGCTCATACTCTGACCACTCCCTGCTCAGAACACGGTAGTATGCATATTGAGAAACACCCACACTCTCTTACACTTTCTCTCCTTCGGTCCCTCTCACTTACAGAGCATGGGAGTGTATGTAAGTTTGAGAGCCAGGGAGAGAGAGAGAGAGAGAGAGGGAGTGTATGTGTTTACGCTAAAGGTAGGCACCTCGCTACACATTCTCTACAATTTGATACACATTTACAATTCCATCAGACTAGAAGCTCTATTCTAACAGTCCATATTGCTCTTCATCCTTAACATTATGCACATAGATGACTGGCTATATCACCAAGTGCAGTTTGTTAAACAAAGTAGCAAAGACTGACTCAACCTCTGGAGAATAGTATAGTCCCAGAAACAGCCTAAATGTCATGGGAAACTGAGACAACAGCGTCTAAAAATGGATCAGACCAGTCCTTAGTGGCACAGTGCAGTTAGTATCACAGTATTTCAGGGTTGACAATGCTTTATGAAAGTCCAACAAACTCTTAACAGCTTAACTCTTGTCAATCAAACGTTTGGCGCTCTTGGTTCTGGACTGATGCACCAATGAAGGCCCCAATGCAATATCCTCCTTATTTATAGACCAAATGCCACTTCAGTACGGCCTCTCCTTCCATCAGAGAGAGAGAGATAAAATAGGGAGAGCTCTTATCCTATAGTCAAGATAATAAATCTTCCTATACAGTAAGAGCCTGAGAGTCCAGCCATAGCAATCACATTCAGATAGGTCTCTCTCTCCCTCTCCGTGTCTCTCTCTCTCCCTCTCCGTGTCTCCCTCTCCCTCTCCGTGTCTCCCTCTCCGTGTCTCTCTCTCCCTCTCCGTGTCTCCCTCTCCATGTCTCTCTCTCTCTGTCTCTCTCTCTCTCTCTCTCTCCGTGTCTCTCTCTCCCTCTCCGTGTCTCTCTCTCCCTCTCTGTGTCTCCCTCTCCGTGTCTCTCTCTCCCTCTCTGTGTCTCTCTCTCTCTCCGTGTCTTTCTCTCTGTGTCTCTCTCTCCGTGTCTCTCTCTCCGTGTTTCTCTCTCCCTCTCTGTGTCTCTCTCTCCGTGTCTCTCTCTCCCTCTCTGTGTCTCTGTCTCCCTCTCTGTGTCTCTCTCTCTCCCTCTCCGTGTCTCTCTCTCCCTCTCTCTCTCTCCCTCTCCGTGTCTCTCTCTCCCTCTCCGTGTCTCTCTCTCCCTCTCTGTGTCTCTCTCTCCCTCTCCGTGTCTCTCTCTCCCTCTCCGTGTCTCCCTTTCTGTGTCTCTCTCTCCCGCTCCGTGTCTCTCTCTCTCTGTGTCTCTCTCTCCGTGTCTCTTTCTCCGTGTCTCTCTCTCTCTCTCTCTCTCTCTCTCTCTCTCTCTCTCTCTCTCTCCCTCTCCGTGTCTCTCTCTCCATGTCTCTCTCTCCCTCTCCGTGTCTCTCTCTCCCTCTCCGTGTCTCTCTCTCCCTCTCCGTGTCTCTCTCTCCCTCTCCGTGTCTCTCTCTCCCTCTCCGTGTCTCCCTCTCCGTGTCTCTCTCTTCCTCTCTGTGTCTCTCTCTCTCTCTCTCTCTCTCTCTCTCTCTCTGTGTCTTTCTCGCCGTGTCTCTCTCTCCGTGTCTCTCTCTCCCTGTCCGTGTCTCCCTCTCCGTGTCTCTCTCTCCCTCTCTGTGTCTCTCTCTCTCTCCGTGTCTTTCTCTCTGTGTCTCTCTCTCCGTGTCTCTCTCTCCGTGTTTCTCTCTCCCTCTCTGTGTCTCTCTCTCCGTGTCTCTCTCTCCCTCTCTGTGTCTCTGTCTCCCTCTCTGTGTCTCTCTCTCTCTCCCTCTCCGTGTCTCTCTCTCCCTCTCTCTCTCTCCCTCTCCGTGTCTCTCTCTCCCTCTCCGTGTCTCTCTCTCCCTCTCTGTGTCTCTCTCTCCCTCTCCGTGTCTCTCTCTCCCTCTCCGTGTCTCCCTTTCTGTGTCTCTCTCTCCCGCTCCGTGTCTCTCTCTCTCTGTGTCTCTCTCTCCGTGTCTCTTTCTCCGTGTCTCTCTCTCTCTCTCTCTCTCTCTCTCTCTCTCTCTCTCTCTCCCTCTCCGTGTCTCTCTCTCCATGTCTCTCTCTCCCTCTCCGTGTCTCTCTCTCCCTCTCCGTGTCTCTCTCTCCCTCTCCGTGTCTCTCTCTCCCTCTCCGTGTCTCCCTCTCCGTGTCTCTCTCTCCCTCTCTGTGTCTCTGTCTCCCTCTCTGTGTCTCTCTCTCTCCCTCTCCGTGTCTCTCTCTCCCTCTCTCTCTCTCCCTCTCCGTGTCTCTCTCTCCCTCTCCATGTCTCTCTCTCCCTCTCTGTGTCTCTCTCTCCCTCTCTGTGTCTCTCTCTCCCTCTCTGTGTCTCTCTCTCCCTCTCCGTGTCTCTCTCTCCCTCTCCGTGTCTCCCTTTCTGTGTCTCTCTCTCCCGCTCCGTGTCTCTCTCTCTCTGTGTCTCTCTCTCCGTGTCTCTTTCTCCGTGTCTCTCTCTCTCTCTCTCTCTCTCTCTCTCTCTCTCTCCCTCTCCGTGTCTCTCTCTCCATGTCGCTCTCTCCCTCTCCGTGTCTCTCTCTCCCTCTCCGTGTCTCTCTCTCCCTCTCCGTGTCTCTCTCTCCCTCTCCGTGTCTCCCTCTCCGTGTCTCTCACTCCCGCTCTGTGTCTCTCTCTCTCTCTCTCTCTCTCTCTGTGTCTTTCTCGCCGTGTCTCTCTCTCCGTGTCTCTCTCTCCCTGTCCGTGTCTCTCTCTCCGTGTCTCTCTCTCCGTGTTTCTCTCTCCCTCTCTGTGTCTCTCTCTCTGTGTCTCTCTCTCCCTCTCTGTCTCTCTCTCCCTCTCCGTGTATCCCTCTCCGTGTCTCTCTCTCCCTCTCTGTGTCTCTCTCTCCCTCTCTGTGTCTCTCTCTCCCTCTCCGTGTATCCCTCTCCGTGTCTCTCTCTCCCTCTCTGTGTCTCTCTCTCCCTCTCCGTGTCTCTCTCTCCCTCTCCGTGTCTCTCTCTCCCTCTCCGTGTCTCTCTCTCTCCCTCTCCGTGTCTCCCTCTCCGTGTCTCTCTCTCCCGCTCTGTGTCTCTCTCTCTCTCTCTCTCTCTCTCTCTGTGTCTTTCTCGCCGTGTCTCTCTCTCCGTGTCTCTCTCTCCCTGTCCGTGTCTCTCTCTCCGTGTCTCTCTCTCCGTGTTTCTCTCTCCCTCTCTGTGTCTCTCTCTCTGTGTCTCTCTCTCCCTCGCTGTGTCTCTCTCTCCCTCTCTGTCTCTCTCTCCCTCTCCGTGTATCCCTCTCCGTGTCTCTCTCTCCCTCTCTGTGTCTCTCTCTCCCTCTCTGTGTCTCTCTCTCCCTCTCTGTGTCTCTCTCTCCCTCTCTGTGTCTCTCTCTCCCTCTCCGTGTCTCTCTCTCCCTCTCCGTGTCTCTCTCTCCCTCTCCGTGTCTCTCTCTCCCTCTCCGTGTCTCTCTCTCCCTCTCCGTGTCTCCCTCTCCGTGTCTCTCTCTCCCGCTCTGTCTCTCTCTCTCTCTCTCTCTCTCTCTCTGTGTCTTTCTCGCCGTGTCTCTCTCTCCGTGTCTCTCTCTCCCTGTCCGTGTCTCTCTCTCCGTGTCTCTCTCTCCGTGTTTCTCTCTCCCTCTCTGTGTCTCTCTCTCTGTGTCTCTCTCTCCCTCGCTGTGTCTCTCTCTCCCTCTCTGTCTCTCTCTCCCTCTCCGTGTATCCCTCTCCGTGTCTCTCTCTCCCTCTCTGTGTCTCTCTCTCCCTCTCCGTGTCTCTCTCTCCCTCTCTGTGTCTCTCTCTCCGTGTCGTTCTCTCCGTGTCTCTCTCCCTCTTTGTCTCTCTCTCCCTCTCTGTGTCTCTCTCTCCCTCTCCGTGTCTCTCTCTCCCTCTCTGTGTCTCTCTCTCCCTCTGTGTCTCTCTCTCCCTCTCCATGTCTCCCTTTCTGTGTCTCTCTCTAACTCTCTGTCTCTCTCTCTCTCCTTGTCTCTCTCTCCGTGTCTCTCTCTCTCT
>NW_025540246.1:0-8522 GCF_020615455.1 Coregonus clupeaformis | reverse complement strand
TGGGTTTTGTCTTTAATGCGCGCACATGCAACCTGCGGACTTCAATGAAATTATTTTGTCGGTGTTATTTAGATACTTTAATATAATAATGTCATGTTCATTTACATTAACGCTGCGCTTGTCCACTCTTCCTCGTGAGATCGCCGACAGAAAACCTACCCGGCTCAGACCACAGCAGCACCAGGAACAGGCAACCTGGACGTGGGAGCAGCGCTTTCGGAGGGTTTGAGAGGCAACCTCAAGAATTTTGGGGTAGGGGGCACACGGTATGGACTGACGGGCCTGGGACGGGAGGCAAAGATGGTTAAAATCCAGGAGGCCACCATGTCAGGCACACCGCCTGTACGTCTCTAAAGGGTGATGCCTCACAGAGAGGTGCGAGGGTAGGCATTCAGCCAGGACGTGGTGGCCGCTGTTCACTCCCAGGCCTCCTTATCCGTCTTACAGCCCGGTTCTGCCTGTTCCTGCCACTCCGCACCAAACCCACGGTGGGCACACGCCAGCCCGGTCCGGCCCTTCCACCCGCACTGTTTGCCGGTGCGCTGGCCGGCCAGCCCGTTTCGTGCCTGTTCTGCCACTCGCGACTAGTAAAACCTACAGCGCTGCCGGCCAGCCCGTCCGCTCCGTCCTCGCTCCACGCAGCAAGCCCATGATGTGTGCGTCGCCAGCCCGGTCCGCCTGTCACCTCGCCACCCGCACCTGCCCACGGTGCGGCGTCAGCCAGCCCGACCCGGCCTGTTCCCAAGCACTCGCACTCAAAACCTACGGTGTTGCTGCTTGAGTCCCTTTTGGGTCCGGCCTGTTCCCAGTTGACCTCAGCACTCCAAACCTTCGGCCACACAGCCCGGTCCGGCCTGTTCCTGCCAACTGCTATTCGTCTACGTGTGCGACATTCACAGCCTTCTAACTCCAGCCTGTTGTTCTGCCGCCACTTCATCTAAACCCACGGTAGCGCCGCCAGCCCGGTCTGCTCGTTCCTACGACCTCGCATCGGCCCACGGTGCGCGCTGCCAGCCCGACCAACCAGTTTAAACATCACGATCAAACTCTACGAAGGCTGGCCGCCAGCTCGGTCCGGCCTGCCTTCGTCTACGCACCAAGCCAGGTGCGTGAGCTGCTCAGCCTGGCAAGGCCCATTCTCTCCACGCACCAGGCCAGGTGCGCTGCCAGCCTGGTGGCGTCTGCTCTCCTCCACGCACCAGGCCAGGGGGCAAGAATGACAGACTGACCAGGGCCATTGGGGCAGGTTTGTAGGGGGTGGTGGTCTGGAAGGCTGGAGCCAGAACTGCCACCGGTGATGTATGCCCGCCCAGCCTCCCTGCCTAGGTTTTTGACAGCGCTGTCGAGTCCGGTGCTACTCTTAGGTACTGTCACACCGGGCTCCCTGGGACTCATTATGCTGAGCCAGGTGTGTGTGCATTCTATGCAAGTTCATGTTCTGCGTTGGGTGTTCCAGTTGTCGGCGTTCATGTTTGTATTTCGAGTGACCTTTCAATCGGAGGTAACGAGTGTCAGCTGTCAGCTCATTTCTGATTGGTTTCATGATGCTGAATCCGTGTGTCGTCACCTTGTGTGTTTCTGTGGGTTTTTGTTCCTTATGCTGGTCAGTGTAACTGCGACTTATCGAAATGTAGTTTTGTTTGTTATTTAGATACTTTAATATAATAAAGTCATGTCTATTCTCTACACGCTGCGCTCGTGGTCTCCACTTTCTTACTTTATTTTATCATGACAACTGCTTCCTTTGTGAGGTCAGAACGCTTTGGAGATTAACTCCTACTTCATCTCGCAAGAGCACTGGCAGGCAAGGCTTTGAATGCCCGAGAGCAAAAATGAGATGGGAAGCAAAAGCCTGGAAAGGTGTGAACGATGCCACCGGGTGTGGTCATGCCAGCGCCTACAGTAGGCACCAAAACATTCTTAAAGGCTATTTTCAGGGTGAGATTATAAGTTTATCAACTTTCAGCAGAATTATTTTCCCATTGTTCCCTAAAATGAAAAAAGAGATACTATTTGTAGTTTCCTCTCGTTTTTATCCAATAAAAAAAAATTATACTTCCCATACAAAAGATCAATCATTAAGTGTTTGTCAGCAAATGTGGAAAAAGTCAAGAGGTCTGGTTACCTTCCATACAACAGGCACCTCCACTTCATGGCCAGACCATATTAGGACACAGAACTTGTAAATTTATTCTACCAGAACAAATGTATGTTTAATTTAAATATGTGCATTTTGTACACAATAAGAAAATTAAAGTCATCAAAATATTGCTCCAGCATTGATCAAAGTTCAGTACTTTATATTCTTAATCTGATCCTGAGCTCTAATAGCTACTTTATCTTTGCAAACAAGTGGGAGCCATGAATGTGATTTGTTATAGCCTACTTCGCTCCGACTTGCCTTCTCACAGATTATTTCCTTTAGTTAACACATTCACCACTCCTGGGACCAGCACTGGGTTTCTTCATCAGGGGCGAAGGTGGCTGATGTTGGGAGACGGAAACCAACCACTTAACCCCTGACAATAGGACAGCAAAGCAAAGAGAGACGTTGTTGACAGGTTATGAGATGCCGGACAAAAGGTACTTTAAAACTGTTCTGGCGATTTCCTGAGTTTGTATATAAGTAGTATTTCAAAAATAAATTAAAACCTGACTTGAGGAATGAGGTCAACGCTTTATAGATATGTCAGGTCATTAATGCATAGCTGCCGTGGTAATGCTTCATGTTGCTCTGCTAGTATTATTTTAGCCAGCTAGAGGGATGAAGTGTTAGCCAACGCAACAGAGCCTCCACTCAGTAGGTAGAAGTTAAAAATAGGTTTTCACAAAGGCCTATAATAACTGTTTACAGAGAGTAGGCTAATGGGACACAGACAGTAATGCGGAGCTTACTGGTGAGGTTGAGGCAGGCTGCACTAAAGGCAGAGGGAAGCAGAGGAGAGCAGAGAGAGAGGAAAGAAGTACAGCTGATCCCCAAATTTGGGGCTTCCAGGACTCATGGCAAGCTCCTGTGAGTACCTGTATCATCCCTTTCAACCGGTTCTGCAACTTTTAAAAATAAGATATGTTTCCAATATGAACATCCTGACACGGCCTGCCAGTGCCTTTCCAGAGGTGATTCTTTTACACACAATCTTGGAATTTGTCCACACTTTTATGCTGTGTTGTGGCAATGTACCTGATTAATTGTCATTTTTTGTCAAACGACCTGGCCACAAAATAATTTGCAATAAAAGTGGAAGAAAGAATTCTAAATGTCTAAAACAATTAATAAAAAATAAAAAAATACTAATTATATCTTGATTAGATTAGTATTCAAACCTCCTCTGAGTCAATACATGTTAGAATTACCTTTGCAGTGATTACAGCTGTGAGTCTGGGTAAGTCCCCAAGAGCTTTGCTCACTGGAGTCAAAACTGCAATTAGCCACCAGGAACACCCAATGTCATCTTGGTAAGGCACCCAGTGGTCACTGTTGGGTGTGTTTTAGGTAATTGTCCTGCTGAAAGGTGCAGAATTTGGTTCACTGAGCAGAAGGCTTGAGTAGGCTGAACCAAGTTTTCTCCTAGGATTCTGCCTGTGCTTAGTTTCTATTCTTTGCTTTTATTTAACCCACACAAAAAACTCCATAGTCCTTACCGATGATGGGTACATGCACTTAATAATATTATTTTGTTACCTCCCCCATGTTTGAAATATGAAGAGAAAATTTCAGTGATTGTTGTGTTATTTACCAAAATATCACGCTTGTAATTGTTACAAAAGTTAATTTCTCACAAATTATTTGGCAGTATTACTTTTTAGTGTTCCTGGTCATAAAACAGTTGTATTTGAGCTGGGAATAATGTTTTATTCTGTTGGTAGCTTCTTCTTTTTTCTACTTTGTCATTTATATGTTAATATTGTAATACTTGCCAATGTTGTTGATCCATTTTATTGATCTCCATGCATATTCATTAAACTCCTGTAACTGCTTTTAAAATCCCCACATCTTCATGCAGAAATCCTTTGACAGTTTCTCTTCTTCCTTTCTCTACAAACTGAGTTAGGAAGGTCGCCTGCATCTTTGCAGTGACTGAGTGGCTTGATACACCATCCAAAGCAGGTAATTAATGTCTCACCATACCAAAGGGATATTCACGTCTGGCTTTTTTTTCCATCTACCAATATGGCTCTTATGTAAACCATTGGAAACCTCCTGACTTTGTGGTAGGGTTGAATTTGTGTTTTGAAAATCCCACCTGTTTGGACTGAGGGACCTGAAGATACTGTATGGTGGGGGTACAGAGATGGGAGAAGATGTGAAATCATGGTTAAACACTATTGCACACAGAGTGAGTCCATACAAATTATTATGTTACTGGCAATAGATTTTAAGTGCTGAACTTCATTTAGGCTTGCCACAAATAAAAGAGTTGAATACTTGCTGATTCAAGACATTTCAGATTTTTCATTTTTAATCTATTTTGTAAATATTTCAAAATATATTTCCAATTTCCCACATTACAGGTACTGTGTAAGATTTGGTGATAATATTTCACTCCTTATCCAAATTTAATTCAGGCTGTAACAACAAAATGTGGGGAAAGTTAAGAGTGTGAATATTTTCTGAAGGTACTGTATATGACTATACAAATAAAATGGCCTGGGACATTGATCTCCGCGATAATTCACAAAAACATAATGACCACTGAGAGCGTTAAATCACTGGTGTGTGGAGTTCAGACCCATATAGAAAACCTACTGGAAAGGGTTAAATTTCAATATACTTCTTAGCTAGCAGTTTTATTCAAATATTACTGTATCTTCCCTGTAGGCCCGCTACAAAAAAATTAAATCAAATTGCAAGAAAATAGTTAAAACAAATTTACACGTTTGTTTATATCGTTGGTTGTTTATCTTATCTATTACCCACCATTTTTACTACTACATCAATGATATTGCTACAAACTGCTAAGTAATATTCTAATACGGTATGGAAAATGTGATAATATGACACCTATGTGTTCTATTAATGTCTGTTTGTGTCACGCCCTGATCTGTTTCACTCTGTCTTGTGCTTATTTCCACCCCCCACTGTAAGTGTTTCTCATTTGTCCCCACACATCCTGCAGTGCCTTCTGTTTGCTCAATGCTGCCAGCCCTGCCTTGTCCTCTGTCAAGTCCTACCAGTGTTTTTCCCTATGTGCTCTAGTGTTTTTGTTTTCCTAGTCTTCCAGCTCTGACTTTTCTGCTCTGTCTGATCTCGCCCGGTCGTCCTGTACCTGCCTGACTCTGACGGACTGAGGCATTCAGTAAATTATAATTGAAAAATGAAGCCTGCAATAGTATATTAATCTGTTGCTCTGAAGATGGTTCTCAGATTAAAAATCAATGAAAGATGACTTTCTTTGTCATATTGAAAAGAGGCAAGTTAATCCATACCCTTATAAATAGAATTTTATTTCAATGCTTCTGTGAGGTATCTCATTATGGGATATGGTCCATTTCTTGAATGACTGACAAAAGCCTCCACTGTTGTCACCGCTTTGTCAAGACAGACAGGAAGTGTATAACCAGTGGGGATCCCACTGTTGGGTGTGTTGCAAGGTCCTGCCTTCTGACCATTCTCACCATATCTTCCTTCCCGTACTCTTGCGAGCATGGACACGCGGATGAGACACGAACACACAGAGAACCGGTCACGCTTAGTGACCATAAGATCTTTTTAAATATTTGAGCCAGTATTCACTATGATATAGCCTAGCCTGTGTATTTCACCGAGAGAGCCTGGGTTAAGAAGTCCTGACAGACTCACCGAGCGAGGACTGTATACACGCTAAGCAGACGAATATCGCCTCCATTTGGTAAAACCTAATAAAATATATGTGGGTAGCCAACGTATCAGATATAACAAATTCTCTTGCACAGAGACAGCTAAAGTAATAATTCTTCTGGTATTTTTTCATCAATCCACTGTTGATACAGTCCCCAGTCAGGTGGGAATAAAGACTTTGTTTCAGAAACTCAAACTCGGTCTTCATTAGATATCACGTGTCTAGTTCCATATGGCCTCTCTCGAAATTGTTAGCTGTTACAGGAAAGATAGAAAGGTAACAGACCTTATCTTATTTATTTTTTTTTGCTTTTGCTCCTGAAACCTCTCTTCTACTCTCAACCTCTCTCGAGTAATTTTCATGATGTCCATCCGGTTTCATATTCCATATCTTTCTTAACTGTGAAGTTTCTTCCTAAAAAGCTCCAAAAACAGACAACCTATATAGTTGTTATGACACAGCATACATACTATTAATCTTATAATATTTGTTGTTATTTGCTATTAGTCCCATCCTTCAACTCTTTTCAATAAATTTACTCATTCTAACACCATCCATATGATTACTATTTTTGTATATATATTTAATCACTGTGATAAGTTTTACTTAAATGCCATGAACCTTCCTATTCTCATTGCTTCTACAGATTGTTAATTAAAAAAAACATTTTTGCTAAAAGTATTATTATATTATTGATCACATTGACTAAGACTTCAGACGCCCATAGTCGCTATTCGCAAGGTTAGCTTCCCATAAATATTACAAACTTTAGCTATCTTGACCTTAAAGTCCAAACAAAAGTTTCAAATGGATAGAAACTAAAATAAAATGATCTAATGATTCTGCCTCTTCAGTTGTTAAAATTTGCAGAGCTGGGAAGACTAAAATTCTAATATAACACAGTCTATTGGTAGGCAGAATTTTAATATGGCACTGGTAAATTTCCGTTTGTTTTTAGAAATAAAGTGATATTTGGGAGATGATTTCTGTCAAATAACCGAACATGAGTACAAAACCCGAATAAAGGGAAAAAGGCTATTCTTGAACATTGGGTGAGACAATTCACTAATTTGCTTGAGAAACCAGTTCTGGATTTAAGTATAATCTTCTTTGGTATGATCCTGGTGTTTTTTGTGATAGTGGTCTAATGCTTTAATATTTGACAATTTCTGGTTCCTCTAAATTGTTATCCACTATATAAAATAGTCTCTTTTAATTTTGTCTGCTTGTTGTCTCAAATAAAATTGAATATTTTTTTCATATAATTTAAAACCGTTCATGAAGTAGGCAAGACCATAAGCAAATAGGTAAACTGGGATAATACTAAAGAGTTAATTATGCAGATTTTTCCACAATTGACAGGTATTTACTCTTTTCCATGGTAAAAAGATTCATCTATTTTAAGTAACTTTCATGTACCCTATTAAGTGGAGATACGAATATGTATCTTGAAAGTATATCCACATCATCATCAGACCATGTTATTATTGGTAACTACATGGTAATGTGTAAAAATTGCATTTTTAGCGATCCAACACTGTAATATATTATACTTGTCATACTTTGGCTAAAATCCAGAGATTAGAAAATGTGCATCCAGATTCTATGAGGGCTGTGGAGGACTGGGATTTGTAAAAGAAAACATGAATCATCAGCGATAAATGACACTTTTGTTCTTTTAAGCCATGGATTTTTAACTTTGACACAATAGCTGGATTCGATTTAATACCAAATATCCTCATATTCACAATAAATAGATATGCTTATAGTGGATAACCTTGTTTACCTTGTCGGACAGTTTAAAACTTTCTCGAGAAATGGAAGCTTAATATTTACTATTTTGCCACCTAGGTTACTAAGGTTATGATTTTGACCCATTTATGTTGAGATCCTCCAAGACAGAAATGCTCCGACTTCTTTATCAAATTTTCAAAGTTCGTTATGTGAATAGCAGGCTCTTGCTTCCTTGTGATTTTCATAGTGTTCTATTGCTTCTGTCACTTATTTTATATTATCTTCCAATGTATCTTCTATAAAAAAACTCTGTCTGATGAATGACACATCCTATAATACTCTTTAATTCTATGCGCTGACACATTTTGCTAGAATTTTTGCATTGCTCAACACTTGAAGGTATAGCCTCCAATTTTTTAATGGACTGACCTTTATATTTCCACTTGTATCTCTCCTGTTTCAGTAATAATGAGACTGACCTTTCTTCCGAGTGTCGATAATCTACCATTTACGAGGGAGCGATTAAAACATGCTAATAACGTCCTCTAAGTATATCAAAAACCTGGCTTTGGCTAGGTAGCTGAATGCGTAGGGCAAAACGGTTTTGCATCGTGTGAAGGACCTGGGGAAATCTGTCTTTGCGTTGTGGTGGCAGTTCAGTGAGTGGGACTTGTTGTAAAATAGGACTTTTAAAGGACTCCGATGTAGCTCACGTGGTAGCCTAGATGTTCACTAGTAACTTCTCCGAAGTATTTCTGCACTCCCTCTTGTATGTTTCTGTTTTTATCAAAGACATCCTGCATGCTAGCTTCTTCATGTTTCATTCTAACTTCACGTCCTAGATGTTAGGGGACTTAAAATTGTAATGACAGCATTTGTAAATTTTAATAGAATTGTTCCCTGTTTTACTTTTTGTGTAATAGGACTATATAAAGTTACTTTGAATGAGAATAAAGGCAAAATATAATA
>NW_025540245.1:0-8518 GCF_020615455.1 Coregonus clupeaformis | reverse complement strand
CCTGGTCTAAAGTAGTGCCCTATAAAGGGAATAGGGTGCCATTTGGGACAAAACCCTGGGGCTGCAATAAGTCACAAGCAGCTTACTCTTAAAACAGTTGTAATTACATTGGTCCTGCTCTCTCCTTCTAATAAAGATTGACTATCTTCACAATTAGTTTTAGATTCAGACTAACTGCACTCTTTTGAAAAGGGTTCCAAAAAGTGTTCTTCGGCTGTCCCCATAGGCGAACCATTTTTGGTTCCAGGGAACTCTTTTGGGTTCCATATATAGAACTCTCTGTATAAAGGGTTCTACATGGAACTCTGGGTTCTCCTGGAACCAAAAAGGGTTCTTCAAAGGGTTATCCTATTGGGCTGCCGAAGAACTTTTAGGTTCTAGATCCTTTTTGGTTCTTAACTTCAACACAGTGTTTCTGTTATGGGTTGTTTTAATTTGACATCCAGTGATTATTTTGTGTTTGATAAAGAAATGCATAGATTGATGTATTAACATGGGGATATGTTAACATTCAACAGACCCCTGTCCCTCACCTTCCTATGACTCCTGAATGACCCTGCGTTGCCATGACATTCAGATCAATGACCTAATGATTGTTTCAGACCAACGTCAGTCACCATAAAACACATCAGCCCTGTGG
Organism: Coregonus clupeaformis; assembly: GCF_020615455.1. Lineage (NCBI taxonomy): Eukaryota > Metazoa > Chordata > Actinopteri > Salmoniformes > Salmonidae > Coregonus > Coregonus clupeaformis. Next base: position 7,878 of record NW_025540245.1, on the reverse strand, counting down.
ACCATGATCCTGATTCTGTCTCTCTCAGTCTCTGGGGAGGCTGTCATGCTCTGACAAAGGTCTGATTTGTAGGTGAAGTGTTCAGAGACTGTTTTCAGCATCAAACAAGGCACGAAAGAGCACATTAGATCCATTAACAAACCAGCTGTACAGTAATTCACATTTTGCACTGTTGCATCTCATTTACGATGATTTTCTCTCTGTATTAGTTCAGATTCATTCTGTCTAATGATGAGTCAGAGACACATCCTGCTGTCTAATGATGAGTCAGAGACACAGCCTGCTAGCCTCTAATGATGGTCAGGAGACACAGCCTGTGTCTAATGATGAGTCAGAGAACACAGCCTTCCAAGTTGCTCCAATGATGAGTCAGAGACACAGCCTGCTTCTAATGATGAGTCAGAGACACAGCCTGATGTCTAATGATGAGTCAGAGACACAGCCTGCTGTCTAATGATGAGTCAGAGACACAGCCTGCTGTCTAATGATGAGTCAGAGACACAGCCTGATGTCTAATGATGAGTCAGAGACACAGCCTGCTGTCTAATGATGAGTCAGAGACACAGTCTTCATGTCTAATGGATGAGTCAGAGACACAGCCTGCTGTCTAATGATGAGTCAGAGACACAGCCTGCTGTCTAATGATGAGTCAGAGACACAGCCTGTAAGAAAAACACAGCTTGTTTCTAATGATGAGTCAGAGACACAGCCTGCTGTCCTAATGATGAGTCAGAGCTGCCCAGCCTAAAAAAAACACATTGCTGTCTAATGAAGTCAGAGACACAGCCTGGCTGTCTAATGATGAGTCAGAGACACAGCCTGCTGTCTAATGATGAGTCAGAGACACAGCCTGATGTCTAATGATGAGTCAGAGACACAGCCTCCTCCCTCCCTGCTGCTGGCTGCTCTATGGCTGACCTCTTACAAAGCACCCAATTCTATTAAAATCAGTCAGTGTAAAAAGAGGGTTGTTTGGTTCGCACCCCGTATCTTGCTCCAGGAGCGTGGGGAGAAAATAACCCGACACACTCCCATTAAACTCCAACTCTCAGACGTGTTTGTGTGTTTAATGGATCTCATTGAGCTCAAGGACCTCTTGACCTCTGACATCATCAACAAGTCCTTCACCCAGGCAGAACCATGACCTACTCTCTTTCTCTTTGCAGCTGCCCCTTTCGGGGAACCTTTAGTGTCGGACCTGGCTGGACTCGGGTAAGAAAAAGCCCGATCAAACCAATGTCTGTTAGGTTTGGCTAATACAGTCCCCCGTGGGGTCCTATTGCAGTCGCACTCGTGTACAGTCCCTGGTGGGGTGCCAATTTCAGTCTCACTGTGTACAGTCCCTGGTGGGGTTGCCAATTTCCAGTCTCACTGTGTGTAAAGTCCCTGGTGGGGTCCTATTGCAGTCTCTACTGTGTACAGTCCCTGGTAGCGTCCTTTGCAGTCTCACTGTGTACAGTCCCTGGTGGGTCCTGTTGCAGTCTCATTACAGTCCCTGGTGGCGTCCTGTTGCAGTCTCACTGGGTGTACAGTCCCTGGTGGCGTCCTGTTGCAGTCTCCTGTGTACAGTCCCAGGTGGCGTCTGTTGCAGTCTCATCACTGTGTACAGTCCCCGGTGGCGTCTGTTGCAGTCTCACTGTCCTTACAGTCCCTGGTGGCGTCCTGTTGCAGTCTCACTGTGTGGGGCCAGTCCCTGGTGGCGATCTGTTGCAGTCTCACTGTGTACAGTCCCTGGTGGCGTCCTGTTGCAGTCTCACTGTGTACATTCCCTGGTGGCGATCTGTTGCAGTCTCACTGTGTACAGTCCCTGGTGGCACGATCCTGTTGCAGTCTCCTGTGTACAGTCCCCTGGTGCGTCCTGTGCAGTCTCACTGTGTACTATTCCCTGGTGGCGTCCTGTTTCAGTCTCACTGTGTACAGTCCCTGGTATGCGTCCTATTGCAGTCTCACTGTGTACAGTCCCTGGTGGCGTCCTGTTGCAGTCTCACTGTGTACAGTCCCTGGTGGCGTCCTGTTGCAATCTCACTTTGTTTAGTCCCTGGTGCAGCGTCCTGTTGCCAGTCTCACTGTGTACAAGTCCCTGGTGGCGTCCTGTTGCAGTCTCACTGTGTACAGTCCCTGGTGGCGTCCTGTTGCAGTCTCACTTGTGTACAGTCCCTGGTGGCGTCCTGTTGCCCAATCTCCTGTGTGCCCAGTCCCTGGTGGCGATCCTGTTGCAGTCTCACTGTGTACAGTCCCTGGTGGCGTTGTGTGCTCTCACTGTGTACAGTCCCTGGTGGCGTCCTATTGCAGTCTCACTGTGTACAGTCCCTGTTTGCGTCCTGTTGCAGTCTCACTGTGTACAGTCCCTTGGTGGCGTCCTGTTGCAGTCTCACTGTGTACAGTCCCTGGTGGCGTCCTGTTGCCCAGTCTCACTGTGTACAGTCCCTGGCGGCGTCTGTTTCAGTCTCACTGTGTACAGTCCCCTGGTGGGGTCCTATTGCAGTCGCACTGTGTACAGTCCCTGGTATGGCGTCCTATTGTATTCTCACTGTGTACAGTCCCTGATGGGGTCCTATTGCAGTCTCACTGTGTACAAAGTCCCTGGTGGCGTCCTGTTGCAGTCTCACTGTCTACAGTCCCTGGTGGCGTCTGTTGCAGTCTCACTGTGTACCAGTCCTGGTGGCGTCCTGTTGCAGTCTCACTGTGTACAGTCCCTGGTGGCGTCCTCTGTTGCAGTCTCACTGTGTACAGTCCCCTGGTGCAGCGTCCTGTTGCAGTCTCACTGTGTACAGTCCCTGGTGGCTGATCCTGTTGCAGTCTCACTGTATACAGTCCCTGGTGGCGTCCTGTTGCAGTCTCACTGTTACAGTCCCTGGTGGCGTCCTGTGCTGCCAAATCTCACTGTGTACAGTCCCTGGTGGCGTCCCTATTGTATTCTCACTGTGTACAGTCCCTGGTGGCGTCCCTGTTGCAGTCTCACTGTGTACAGTCCCTGGTGGCGTCCTGTTGCAGTCTCACTGTTACAGTCCCTGGTGGCGTCCTATTGCAGTCTCACTGTGCAGTATGTATCCAGAAGATTGCTACAGTACTAATGTCGGGGTTTTCTGAGAACTCCCGGACTTCCAAGCATTGTGAGAACTGATTATTTGCGGTGCGCAACTGAAAAAAAGACTACGTGGAATGCGCCCAATGAGCTTACAGGCAAACAGCAAACCTCAGGCTGAAACTGGAGAGAGAGGCCACTGATGTCCTCTCAACCTGATCGTCTCTCCCGTGTCTGTACTTTGGACAGCACATCAGCATAATGGAGAAAGATCTGTTCTATAATCTCAGTAAATACTGTCAAAAGACCAGTCAGTTTTCATACCAGGACCGTTAGACTCTGAAGTGTCAGTCTTGACCAGTTCTTCTAGGACCGTCAGACTCTGGAAGTGTCAGTCTTGACCAGTTTTCTACCACAGGACCGTTAGACTCTGAAGTGTCAGTCTTGACCAGTTTTCATACCAGCACCATTAGGACTCTGAAGTGTCACAGTCTTGACTAGTTTTCACTTCCGGTACCATTAGGACTCTGAAGTGTCAGTCTTGACCGGATTTTCTATACCAGCACCATTAGGACTCTGAAGTGTCAGTCTTGACCAGTTTTCATACCAGCACCATTAGACTCTGAAGTGTCAGTCTTGACCAGTTTTTCATACCAGGACCATTGGGATTCTGAAGTGTCAGTCTTGACCAGTTTTCATACCTGTGCACCATTAGACTCCCTGCATGTCAGTCTTGACCAGTTTTCATACCAGCACCATTAGACTCTGAAGTGTCAGTCTTGACTCAGTTTTCATACCAGCACCATTAGACTCTGAAGTGTCAGTCTTGACCAGTTTTCATACCAGCACCATTAGACTCTAAAGTGTGAATAAGTCTTGACTAGTTTTCATACCAGGACCATTTAGACTCTGTGAAGTGTCAGTCTTGACCCAGTTTTCATACCAGTCCATTAGACTCTGAAGTGTCAGTCTTGACCAGTTTTCTTACACCAGCACCATTGGACTCTGAAGTGTCAGTCTTGACCAGTTTTCATACCAGCACCATTAGACTCTGAAGTGTCTGGGGTCTTGACTAGTTTTCATACCAGCACCATTAGACTCTGAAGTGTGTCAGTCTTATTAGTTTTCATACCAGGACCATTAGACTCTGAAGTGTCAGTCTTGACCAGTTTTCATACCAGCACTCATTAGACTCTGAAGTGTCAGTCTTGACCAGTTTTCATACCAGCACCATTAGACTCTGAAGTGTCAGTCTTGACCAGTTTCATACCAGCACCATTAGACTCCTGAAGTGTGTCAGTCTTGACTAGATTTTCTACCAGGACCATTAGACTCTGAAGTGTCCAGTGTTGACCAGTTTTCATACCAGCACCCATTAGACTCGAAGTGTCAGTCTTGACCAGTTTTCATACCAGCACCATTAGACTCTGAAGTTGTCAGTCTTGACCAGTTTTCATACCAGCACCATTAGACTCCTGAAGTGTCAGTGTTGACCAGTTTTCATACCAGGACCGTTAGACTCTGAAGTGTCAGTCTTGGCCAGTTTTCATACCAAGGACCATTAGACTCTGAAGTGTCAGTCTTGACCAGTTTCCATACCAGGACCATTAGACTCTGGAAGTGTCAGTCTTGACCAGTTTTCATACCAAAGCACCCATTAGACTCTGAAGTGTCAGTCTTGACCAAGTTTTCATACCAGCACCATTGTTAGACTCTGAAGTGTCAGTCTTGACTAGTTTTCATACCAGGACCATTGTGGACTCTGGAAGTGTCAGTCTTGACCAGTTTTCATACCAGGACCGTTCAGACTCTGAAGTGTGATTCGAATTAAGCCATTTCCTCCAGGACCATTAGATTCTGAAGTGTCAGTCTTGACCAGTTTCCATACCAGGACCGTTAGACTCTGAAGTGTCAGTCTTGACCAGTTTTCATACCAGGACCATTAGACTCTGAAGTGTCAGTCTTGACCAGTTTTCATACCAGGACCATTAGACTCTGAAGTGTCAGTCTTGACCAGTTTCCATACCAGGACCATTAGACTCTGAAGTGTCAGTCTTTGGGCAAAAAAGGCCCTGGGTAGCACTTTTTACATTTTAGTCATTTAGTAGACACTCTTATCCAGAGTGACTTACAGTTAGTGAGTGCATACATATTTTTTTTTTTTTTTTCATACTGGCCCCCCGTGGGAATCGATCCCACAACCCTGGCGTTGCAAACGCCATGCTCTACCAACTGAGCTACATCCCTGCCGGCCATTCCCTCCCCTACCCTGGATGAATTGTGCGCCGCCCCATGGGTCTCCCGGTCGCGGCCGGCTACGACAGAGCCTGGATTCGAACCAGGATCTCTAGTGGCACAGCTAACACTGCGATGCAGTGCCTTAGACCACTTTTTAGTGTGAGCTGCACCTGGGGAGGATATCTCAATGCTCTGGAGGCAGTTGCTGCAGAGTGCTCGGCTTGAGCTAATGTCCTCTCATAGTATCTGTGTTACGCCATCTGGTTTAAACTGTCATTTATCATCACAGACTAATGTTAAAACCACTGTAACAGAAACTGTTAGACGGTGACAGTCAAAGGCAGTTCGTTTTACCAGTTGCTGCGTGAGTGCTTGAGCTAATGTCCTGTCATTGTCCCTGTTTTACCCATGTGGTTTTTGTCCAGAAAGTAATGATGACTTATGGCCAGTTAGTCATTGTGACTGGTTCCAACACAACCTATAGAGCTACACAGGCCTGAGTGACAGTCTGTTTGTACTCTCACACCAACTCCTTGTCACTCATTGTCATACCAATGACTGCCTTGACAAGGACAGCGATAGCGTTACCAATAGCACAAACAGATCTGGGACCAGGCTAGAGCAGATCTGGGACCAGGCTAGAGCAGATCTGGGACCAGGCTAGAGCAGATCTGGGACCAGGCTAGAGCAGATCTGGGACCAGGCTAGAGCAGATCTGGGACCAGGCTAGAGCAGATCTGGGACCAGGCTAGAACAGATCTGGGACCAGCCTAGAACATATCTGGGACCAGCCTAGAACATATCTGGGACCAGCCTAGAACATATCTGGGACCAGGCTAGAGCAGGACCAGGCTAGAGCAGGACCAGCCTAGAGCAGATCTGGGACCAGAATAGAACAGATCTGGGACCAGCCTAGAGCAGATATGGGACCAGGCTAGAGCAGGACCAGGCTAGAGCAGATCTGGGACCAGCCTAGAGCTAAGCTACTGTAACTAAATGTTTCCTATTGGCCTTGTTGTCAGCATTATGGTGATTATAGAATAGCTTTTTGTTGTTGTATTCTCTGCAGTCCTTTTTCTATCACTGTGACAGAGAGGATGTTTGAATACCCAGATGTCATATAATCTGCTGCTGTCTCTTTCTGAAGTCTGTAATTTGATGTATGAGTCATTTCAACAGCAGTCAGCTGCTGTGGCTGTGTCTCCAGCATCTCCTCTGGTAGCTTGGTTTGAGCTGTGTCTCCAGCATCTCCTCTGTTAGCCTGGTTTGAGCTGTGTCTCCAGCCTCTCTACTGGTAGCTTGGTTTGAGCTGTGTCTCCAGCCTCTCTACTGGTAGCTTGGTTTGAGCTGTGTCTCCAGCCTCTCTACTGGTAGCTTGGTTTGAGCTGTGTCTCCAGCATCTCCTCTGGTAGCTTGGTTTGAGCTGTGTCTCCAGCCTCTCTACTGGTAGCTTGGTTTGAGCTGTGTCTCCAGCCTCTCTACTGGTAGCTTGGTTTGAGCTGTGTCTCCAGCCTCTCTACTGGTAGCTTGGTTTGAGCTGTGTCTCCAGCCTCTCTACTGGTAGCTTGGTTTTAGCTGATGTCTCCAGCCTCTCTACTGGTAGCTTGGTTTGGTAGCCTCTTACTGGTAGCTTGGTTTGAGCTGTGGCTCCAGCATCCTCCTCTGTTAGCTTGGTTTGCACACTATGAACATCTCATCATTCAGTGAAACACTTAAATTTACCCTCAGGGTACATTTCATCATTTTGGTGGCAGACCTAGGTTTACTGTATGTTTCTACTGTTTTGGATGTTGACACATTTGAAGAAGTTGACCAGTAGAACATGAAGAGGTCACTCTGACTTACAGCTTGGCCTCTCTGTCCCCAGTGTTTAGCCAGGTAACACCTACTCCTCACTGTCCCCAGTGTTTAACCAGGTAACACCTACTCCTCACTGTCCCCAGTGTTTAGCCTGGTAACACCTACTCAGCTCTGCCCTCTACTGGCAATGAGGTTAACACACTAGAGCGTCATTCCCCGTTATAGCAGCGTCTCTCCCAACACACTGTATGTTGGTTTACATTGTATCCATAATGGTCAATGTCATCAAGTAATCTTAAACCTAACAATAGTCATTTCTGTCAGATTATCACTGTATGTCTATCAATGTATCGTAATGGATGTCGATCTATGTAATATGTGTCCCAACGACATCTGGCCAATTATGCCATTCTGTCAGATTATGCTCATTTATTGTCTGACCCTGACAAAGGGTGGTCTTTACAAATCCTTTATTTCTCCACTAGAATCAGTTCATACAGTAATGAGGAGCAGATACAGTGAGGGGGAAAAAGTATTTGATCCCCTGCTGATTTTGTACGTTTGCCCACTGACAAAGACATGATCAGTCTATAATTTTAATGGTAGGTTTATTTGAACAGTGAGAGACAGAATAACAACAAAAAAATCCAACGCATGTCAAAAATGTTATAAATTGATTAGCATTTTAATGAGGGAAATAAGTATTTGACCCTCTGCAAAAACATGACTTAGTACTTGGTGGCAAAACCCTTGTTGGCAATCACGAGGTCAGACGTTTCTTGTAGTTGGCTAGCAGGTTTGCTACACATCTCAGG
>NW_025540244.1:0-8541 GCF_020615455.1 Coregonus clupeaformis | reverse complement strand
TGATTTTCGGACGCATTTGCATTGATGTCAGAGGGAGCAGAGGGACACAGACTCTTAATACCAGGCCATTAGTGACCTGATGATCGTTAGCGAGCTGGGAACCAGTAATCCATGTCCAGAGTGCATAAGAGGAGATTAATATGACTCAACAGTCACGCTGAATTTTACTGCTGTCATATCTCATGACTGCCGGTGGTGGCGGTATTACGGTCACGAAAAACAGCCATAGTAGGTAGGTGGTACACTATATATACAAAAGTCCCGCACACCCTTTCAAATTTGTGGATTCGCTGACAGCCACACACGTTGCTGACAGGTATATACAGTGGGAAAAAAGTATTTCATTCTAGCCACCACTGTGCAAGTTCTCCCACTTAAAAAGATGAGAGAGGCCTGTAATTTTCATCATAGGTACACGTCAACTATGACAGACAAAAATGAGGAAAATTTTTTTCCAGAAAATCATTGTAGGATTTTAAGAATTTATTTGCAAATTATGGTGGTGCAAGAAGTATTTGGTCACCTACAAACAAGCATGATTTCTGGCTCTCACAGACCTGTAACTTCTTCTTTAAGAGGCTCCTCTGTCCTCCACTCATTACCGGTATTAATGGCACCTGTTTGAGCTTGTTATCAGTATAAAAGACACCTGTCCAAAACCTCAAACAGTCACACTCCAAACTCCACTATGGCCAAGACCAAAGAGCTGTCAAGGCACCAGAAACAAAAATTGTGCAGACCTGCACCAGGCTGGGAAGACTGGAATCTGCAATAGGTAAGCAGCTTGGTTTGAAGAAACCAACTGTGGGAGCAATTAATAGAAAATGGAAGACATACAAGACCACTGATATCCCCTCGATCTGGGGCTCCACGCAGATCTCACCTCGTGGGGTCAAAATGATCACAAGAACGGTGAGCAAATATCCCCAGGAACCACACGGGGGAACGTGGGAGAATGACCTGCAGAGAGCTGGGACCAAAGTAACAAAGCCTACAATCAGTAACACACTACGCCGCTAGGGACTCAAATCCTGTGCAAGACATTTCCCCTGCTTAAGCCAGTACATGTCCAGGCCCGCCTGAAGCTTGCTAGAGTGCATTTGGATGATCCAGAAGATCATTGGGAGAATGTCATATGGTCAGATGAAACCAAAATATAACTTTTTGGTAAAAACTCAACTCCATCGTGTTTGGAGGACAAAAGAATGCTGAGTTGCATCCAAAGAACACCATACCTATTTCGCCAGAAGCATGGGGGTGGAAACATCATGCTTTGGGGCTGTTTTTTCTGCAAAGGGACCAGGACGACTGATCCGAAAGGAAAGAATGAATGGGGCCATGTATCGTGAATTTTTAAGTGAAAACTTCCTTCCATCAGCAAGGGCATTGAAGATGAAACGGCTGGGTCTTTCAGCATGACAACGATCCTAAACACACCGCCCGGCAACGAAGGAGTGGCTTCGTAAGAAGCGCATTTCTGCTGTCCTGGAGTGGCCTAGCTAGTCTCAGATCTCAACCCAATAGAAAATCTTTGGAGGAGTTGAAAGTCCGTGTTGCCCAGCGACAGCCCCAAAACATCACTACCTCTAGAGAAGATCTGCAGGAGGAATGGGCCAAAAATACCAGCAACAGTGTGTGTGAAAACCTTGTGAAGACTTACAGAAAACGTTTGACCTGCAAGCCATTGCCAACAAAGGGTATATAACAAAGTATTGAGAAACTTTTTGTTATTGACCAAATACTTATTTTCCACCATAATTCTGTAAATAAATTCATAAAAAATCCTGCACAATGTGATTTTCTGGATTTTTTTCTCATTTTGTCTGTCATAGTTGACGTGTACCTATGATGAAAATTACAGGCCTCTCTCTATCTTTTTAAGTGGGAGAACATGCAAAATTGGTGGCTGACTAAATACTTTTTTTCCCCTGTAACATCGGGCACACAGCCATGCAACCATATGACCAGCATTGGCAGTAGAAAGGCCTTTACTTGGAAGAGCTCAGTGACTTTCAACGTTGCACCACCTTTCCAACAAGTCATTTCAACAAATTTCTGCCCTGCTAGAGCTCCCCTGGTCAACTTTATGCTATAATTCAGAAGCTGGAAACGCCTAGGTGCAACAACAGCTCAGCCATGAAGTGGTAGGCCAAACAAGCTCACAGAACGGGACCGCCAAGGCTGGAAGCGCGTGAGCGCGTGAAAATCATCTGTCCCCGATTCCAACACTCAACACTAAACTGCCTCTGGAAGCAATGTCAGCACAAGATCTGTTCGGCCGGGCAGCTTCATGAAATGGGTTTCCATGGACCCAGCAGCCGCACACAAGCCTAAGATAACAATGCGCAATGCCAAGCAAATGGCTGGAGTGGTATAAAGCTCGCCACCATTGGACTCTGGAGCAATGGAAACTCGTTGAGTGATGAATCACAATCACCATCTGGCAGTCCGATGGACAAATCTGCTTCATGGATGCCAGGAGAGCAGCCGGTACCTGCCCTTAATGCATAGTGCCAACTGTAAAGCTGGGGTGCAGGAGGAATAATGGTCTAGCTGTTTTCTTGGTTTGGGGCTAGGCCTCTTAGTTCCAGTGAAGGGAACTTTAACACTACAGCAATGGCTACACTTGTTCAAATACTTGTTACTGTATATATAACCATTCAAATGTTTGGGGTCACTTAGAAATGTCCTTCTTTTCGAAAGAAAAAGCAAAATTTTTGTCCAATAAAATAATATCAAATTGATCTGAAATATATGTAGACATTGTTAATGTTGTAAATGGCTATTGTAGCTGGAAACGGCTGATTTTTTTAATGGAATAGCTAAGCATAGGTGTACAGGAAGCCCATTATCAGCAACCATCAGTCCTGTGTTCCAATGGCAGGTTGTAATGTTAATCCAAGTTTATCATTTTAAAAGGCTAATTGATCAATAGAAAACTATTTTTGCAATTATGTTAGCACAGCTGAAAACTTCTGGCTCTAACCAGAATAGAAAGAGGAGGGAGGCCTCGTGGACAATTGAGCAAGAGGACAAATACATTAGAGTGTCTAGAGAAACAGACGCCTCACAGGTCCTCAAATGGCAGGCAGCTTCATTAAATAGCAGGTACCCGCAAAACACCAGTCTCAACGTCAACAGTGAAGAGGCGACTCTGGGATGAGATGACCTTCTAGGCAGAGTTGCATTCAAGGCAAAAAGCTATATCTGCAAAACTCAACACCTTTATCACCCCGAGAACACCATCCCCACAGTGAAGCAATGTGGTGGCAGCATCATGCTGTGGGTGGCTCTTTTCATCGCAGGGACTGGGAAACTGGTCAGAATTGAAGGAATGATGGATGGCGCTTAAAAACAGGGAAATTCTTGAGGGAAACCTGTTTCACCTTCCAGAGATTTGAGACTGGGACGGAGGTTCACCTTCCAGCAGGACAATGACTCAAGCATACTGATAAAGCAACACTCGAGTGGTTTATGGAAACATTTAAATGTCTTGGAATGGCCTAGTCAAAGCCTGTATTCCTCAACTAATTGGAGAATCTGTGGTATGACTTAAAGATTGCTGGTACACTCAGCCGAACCCATCCAACTTGAAGGAGCTGGAGAAGTTTTTGCCTCTTGAAGAATGGGCAAAAATCCTAGTGGCTAGATGTGTCAAGCTTATAGAGACATGCTCCCAAGATACTTGCAGCTGTAATTGCTGCAAAAAGGTGGCTCTACTGGGCGTATTGACTTTGGGTCGGTGAATAATTATGCACGCCTTTGCTTTCTGTTTTTTTTGTCTTATTTCTTGTTGGTTTCACAATAAAAATTATTTTTGCATCTTCAAAGTGGTAGCATGTTGTGTAAATCAATGATACAAATCCCCCAAAATCTATTTTAAATTCCAGGTTGTAAGGCAACAAAATAGGAAAAATGCCAAGGGGGTGAAAACCTTCGCAAGGCTCCACTGTGGTAGGTAGCTTTTACGGTATAGGCAGGCAGGCAGGCAGGTATAGTAGGTATACTGTGGTGGTATAGGCAGGTAGGTAGGTAGGTATACTGTAGGTAGAAGTAGGTATAGGTAAGTATAGGTATGGGGTAGGCAGGTGTTAGGTGACTCATGAGCAGCTGTCCCTCCGTGACAGTGAATCTGAGGCGGGCGCTGTCCCCTTGAGCCTTGACCTCCTGTCCGTTGGAGCCCTTGAGGACCAGAGCCTTCTTCAGGTTGCCTGTGGCGCTCAAGGTCATTCACGGCCACGCTGTTCCTGCAGTGGTAGGTGATATTCTGGACACCCTCTTAGACAGCAGGCGGATTATCGCCTAATCTGAATGGTTACTGGCAAGGCAGCTCCCTCCTTGCTGCCGTAGCTAAACTGGAATCAAATGTTTATTGAACAAAGTATTTATCAGGACACTAGTATACATTCATCAACATTTCAGTTTTTACATACATGTTAGAAAAATACACCTGGAGGTGTAACGGTTTTTCAAGCAAACAGCTCCAGTTATTCCATTGCTATATATAATCAAGGCAGTAGAGGATGTATGTTTTTAAAGCAGTATTGTGGTAAATTTATTATACATTATGGTAGCTAGTGTATTCATAGAAGCAGTTGGCCGCTTTAGAGGTTTCCCACAATGCAAGCTATCATCTATATACTACTTTGCGTTCATTGAATAGACACGCATACTCTTATACACTCACTAAGCACTTCACTTCTGTCAACCAAACAACCACGTGGGGCGGTGTGAGTGTAGATTTGGTCCACCATGGTTTTGCGTGTAGGGATGCTGGCTGGAGATGGGGTGGGGCTGAGATGCAGGTCTCACCAGTCTCCATGTTGCAGAACACCTGATAACATCCTTGGTACTGCCCTGCTTGGGGCCCAGCCAGTAGTCTCCTAAACATGAAAAGACTAAGTATCAGAACATAGATACACATCAGCTTAGTATAGCTACCTCATCACTAGACACACTGACCACACTTGTCAACAAAGTTAAGATCACAAAACAAGTGTATCCATCCATTCATTCATCTATAACACCCAAACTAACACACAGTTCTAGATGCTGAAGGAAAGAGCAGGAAACTCAACACTTGGCCGTGAACCAAAACGCTTCTACACGCAGCAAATTTTTGAGTAAAGAATAGGCAAGACAAAAAGAAACTAAAAAAACAAGAAAAAAAACAACACACAGTCTATGTGGTGTGAATAGTGGACCCACCGGTCTTTTTAAGGGCGTGGCAACTGCTTGATGTCCTGCAGGTTTGCGGGTTGGGCCTGGCTGCCGGGGCACTTCATGTTCTGGGCAGGTTTCCACCGAGGCCTTTCAGCTGCGTGGTCTGGATGCCCTGGTCTGCCCTGGAGGACGGTTGAGGCTCCCTACACGCGCGCCATCCCTTGAACTCTGGGAGGATGGGGCCGGAGTCGTCCCAGCTGGACTCTGGAGGTTGAGGGGGGCTGATTCATCCCCGTTAAACTCTGGGGTGAGAAACCACCCTGGTCCCTCGCCGTGAAGTCGCAGTCAAAGGAGCTGCCAAGGCTGAAGACAACAGCCCCAAGCAGTGGAGGGGGCTTGTGGTCCCTGGGGGACTGTGCACCATTCACCAGGAGGCCTCTGGGAAAGAGGCGAGAAGTCAAGAAAACAGGTATGTTGTCTCTGATATGCCATGTCTGCTTGTTGGCTTCTTTTTACATTAGGGAATGTTCAGAATGTGTCACTTATGACTTGTTTGCATTACAGACACCCAACTTATCAACATCCAAAGCCTGGTTTGTTCTGGATATCCAGTTGAAAGTCATAGCGGATCCAACCAAACAGAACAACAACAGAACCACTGGTTAATAGTCTCTAACGCCTCACCTGAACCTATGTCTCAATTGTTCTCTCTCTTGATCCAGGAGCCCATGGCCCGGTCAGTCCCGATTGGTTCATCACCCCATGGGCCAACTACACCAGGGGGCCCTGATGAGAAACACAATGGGGCTTTATAAAGGGGAAACAAACAGTGGTAAATACTAAATGCATCAATATATTGAGGCATTACCAGCTTATTCAGTGCACTACTTTCTGTCCTAGTAGTTCCTACAATTCCTCGAGCTCCAATATCCTAAGATTGTCCCTTTACAAACAGAAGCCCACAAAATTAGTCTGTTATTGGCTGACAATAATTAATAATCATACACTGGCGCTCATTGATTTTGCCAGGTTAATACATGATTTTCCATAAATTAAACAGATAGATTATGCCTTTAATAGCGTTTTGGGCTGTTTTTTTCCTTACTGTTGTCCCAGGTGTTTTGCAATCCAGTGAAGCCTCTGTGTCCTTTTCTGCCCTTTCCCTTGGTCTCCCTTGGCTCCCTGTCTCCCTGTGGCCCTTGAGGCCCCTCGTAGATAAAAAAATACATTAACGCCATGTAAATTACTGTGAGCAGATTTATCCAGATGAATATCTAACTTCACATAACATCTATATTTGATAAGTAATGCAAAATGGGCTTACTGGTCTATGTCAATAGATACAGGTTACTGTTTCAGTAGTATAGGTTCTTGGTCTTAGTGGTGGGCAAAATTTGGACAGTCATAATTCAATATACATCGAGAGGTTCGAGCAGTCGGAGCATGAGCAAGGCATATCGTGATAGCGGTTTATCCTGCTGTTAACGCTTAGACATATGTGGCAGACACAGAAGACTGTCTCCTGCAGACACAGAACCTCACAGGCTCTCAACCTTAGTTAACTTCCCTTCTCAAGATAGCCATCACACCCGCCAAAGACTCCACCACCTGCCATAGATTATTTTCTCTGCTGCCACTACACACCTTCCGGGTTCATTTACCCACTTACATATATAAGCTGCTGCTACTCTGTTGAATTTATATCCTTTGTCTAATAACCTATATATATCTATTCACCGTCCTCACTCCAGTATCCCTGCACATGTATATGGGGAAAAAGCATTTAGTCAGCCACCAATTGTGCAAGTTCTCCCACTCAAAAGATGATGAGAGAGGCCTGTACCTTTCATCATAGGTAATACTTAACTTTGGAGAGACAAATTGAGGCAAAATCCAGAAATCATGCATTGTAGGATTTAAGAATTTATTTGTAAATTATAGTGGAAAAATAAGTATTTGGTCACCTACAAACAAGGGAAGATTTCTGGGCTCTCACAGACCTGTAACTTCTTCTTTAAGAGGCTCCTCTGTCCTCCACTCTCTACTCAGAGCATCGGTACCTGCTTGAACTTTGTTAAATGGGGGTATGTCACACCTGTCGACAACCTCAAACAGTCACACTCAAACTCCACTATGGCTAAGACCAAAGAGCTGTCAAAGGACACCAGAAACAAAATTGTGGACTCCACCACAGGCTGGGAAGACTGAATTTGCACAGGTGGTTGTTTCTGGTTTGAAGAAACTGGGCAACTGGGGGAGCAATTATTAGAAAATGAAGACATACAAGACCACTGGATAATCTCCTCTGACCAGCTCCATGCAAGATCTCACCCATGGGTCAAAATGATCATGTGAAGAACTGTGGGAGTGCAAATCCCAGAACCACAATGGGGGACCTAGTGGAATGACCCAGAGAGCTGGGACCAGGCAGTAAAAAGCCTACCATCAGTAACACACTACGCCGCCAGGGACTCAAATCCTGCAATGCAAGACGTGTCCCTCTGCTTAAGCCAGTACATGTCCAGGCCCGTCTGGAAGTTTGCTAGAGTGCATTTGGATGATCCAGAAGAGGATTGGGCAGAACAACATATGGTCAGATGAACCAAAATATAACTTTTTGGTAAAAACTCAACTCTGGTCGCGGTTTTGAGGACACAAAGAATGCTGAGTTGCATCCAAAGAACACCATACCTAATGTGAAGCATGGTGGAAACATCATGCTGGGGCTTTCAAAGGGACCAGGACGACCGATCCGTAAAAGGAGAATGAATGGGGCCATGTATCGTGTGGAGATTTTGAGTGAAAAACCTTCCTTCCATCAGCAAGGCGTGGGCATTGGAAGATGAAACGTGGCTGGGCTCCAGCATGACAATGATCCCAAACACACCGCCTCTGGCAACGGTGAGTGGCTCACAGCAGCATTTCGTCCTGGAGTGGTTTCAGCTAGTCTCCAGATCTCAACCTCATAGAAAATTCTTTTGGAGGGAGCGTTGAAAGTCTGTGTTGCTCCAGCGACAGCCCCAAAAACATCACTGCTCTAGGAAGATCTGAAGGAGGAATGCACAAAATACCAGCAACAGTGTGAAAAACTCAGGAAGACTATATAGAAAACGTTTGACGCAAATAGCTGCTAACAAAGGGCACACAAAGTATTGAGAAACTTTTGTTATTGACCAAATACTTATTTTCCACTATAATTTGCAAAATAAAATCATAAAAACTGATACTATGTAACTTTTTCGAATTTTTTTTTCTCATTTTGTCTGTCATAGTTGATGGGTACTTATGGATGAAAATTACAGGCCTTTTCATCTTTTTAAGTGGGAGAACTTGGGTACAATTGGTGTCTGACTAAAATACTTTTTTTCACTTGTATAT
>NW_025540243.1:0-8565 GCF_020615455.1 Coregonus clupeaformis | reverse complement strand
CTGACTGATGTCTTGAGATGTTGCTTCAATATACAGTGGGGGAAAAAAAGTATTTAGTCAGCCACCAATTGTGCAAGTTCTCCCACTTAAAAAGATGAGAGAGGCCTGTAATTTTCATCATAGTACCGTCAACTATGACAACAAAATGAGGAAAAAAATCCAGAAAATCATCATTGTAGATTTTTAATGATTTATTGGCATATATTGAAAATAATTTTGGCCAATAACAAAGTTTCTCAATACTTTGTTATATACCCTTTGTTGGCTTAATGACAGGTCAAACGTTTTCTGTAAGTCTTCACAAGGTTTTCACACACTGTTGCTGGTATTTTGGCCCATTCCTCCATGCAGATCTCCTCTAGAGCAGTGATGTTTTGGGGCTGTCGCTGGGCAACATAGACTTTCAACTCCCCTCCAAAGATTTTCTATGGGGTTGAGATCTGGAGACTGGCTAGGCCACTCCAGGACCTTGAAATGCTTCTTACGAAGCCACTCCTTCGTTGCCCGGGCGGTGTTTTGGGATCATTGTCATGCTGAAAGACCCAGCCACGTTTCATCTTCAATGCCCTTGCTGATGGAAGGAGGTTTTCACTCAAAATCTCACGATACATGGCCCCATTCATTCTTTCCTTTACACGGATCAGTCGTCCTGGTCCCTTTGCAGAAAAACAGCCCCAAAGCATGATGTTTCCAACCCCATGCTTCACAGTAGGTATGGTGTTCTTTGGATGCAACTCAGCATTCTTTGTCCTCCAAACATGGACGAGTTGAGTTTTTACCAAAAAGTTATATTTTGGTTTCATCTGACCATATGACATTCTCCCAATCCTCTTCTGGATCATCCAAATGCACTTCAGACGGGCCTGGACATGTACTGGCTTAAGCAGGGGGACACGTCTCGCACTGCAGGATTTGAGTCCCTGGCGGCGTAGTGTGTTAGCTGATGGTTGGCTTTGTTACTTTGGTCCCAGCTCTCTGCAGGTCATTCACTAGGTCCCCCGTGTGGTTCTGGGATTTTTGCTCACCGTTCTTGTGATCATTTTGACCCACGGGGTGAGATCTTGCGTGGAGCCCCAGATCGAGGGAGATTATCAGTGGTCTTGTATGTCTTCCATTTCCTAATAATTGCTCCCACAGTTGATTTCTTCAAACCAAGCTGCTTACCTATTGCAGATTCATTCTTCCCAGCCTGGTGCAGGTCTACAATTTTGTTTTGGTGTCCTTTGACAGCTCTTTTGTCTTGGCCATTGTCGAAGTTTGGAGTGTGACTGTTTGAGTTGTGGACAGGTGTCTTTTATACTGATAACAAGTTCAAACAGGTGCCATTAATACAGGTATAGTGGAGGACAGAGGAGCCTCTTAAAGAAGAAGTTACAGGTCTGTGAGAGCCAGAAATCTTGCTTGTTTGTAGGTGACCAAATACTTATTTTCCACCATAATTTGCAAATAAATTCATTAAAAATCCTGCAATGGGATTTTCTGGATTTTTTTTTCTCAATTTGTCTGTCATAGTTGACGTGTACCTATGATGAAAATTACAGGCCTCTCTCATCTTTTTAAGTGGGAGAACTTGCACAATTGGTGGCTGACTAAATACTTTTTTTCCCCACTGTATCCACATAATTTTCCTTCCTCATGATGCCATCTATTTTGTGAAGCACCAGTCCCTCCTGCAGCAAAGCACCCCCACAGCATGATGCTGCCACCCCCATGCTTCACAGTTGGGATGGTGTTCTTTGGCTTGCAAGCCACACCCTTTTTCCTCCAAACATTATTATGGCCAAACAGTTCTATTTTTGTTTAATCAGACCAGAGGACATTTATCCAAAAAGTACGTTCTTTGTCCCCATGTGCAGTCGCAAACCGTAGTCTGGATTTTTGTATGGCAGTTTTGGGCGGTGCTTCTTCCTTGCTGAGCAGCCTTTCAGGTTATGTTGATATAGGACTTGTTCTACTGTGGATATAGATACTTTTGTACCTGTTTTCCTCCAGCATCTTCACAAGGTCCTTTGCTGTTGTTCTGGGATTGATTTGCACTTTTCGCATCAAAGTCGTTCATCTCTAGGAGACAGAACGCTGTCTCCTCCTGAGCGGTATGACGGCTGTGTGGTCCCATGGTGTATATACTTGCGTACTATTGTTTGTAAAGATGAACGTGGTACCTTCAGGCGTTTTGGAATTTGCTCCCAAGGATGAACCAGACTTGTGGAGGTCTACAATTGTCTTTCTGAGGTCTTGCTGATTTATTTAGATTTTCCCTTGATGTCAAGCAAAGAGTCACTGAGTTTTATGGTAGGCCTTGAAATACATCCACAGGTATACCTCCAATTGACTCAAATGATGTCAGAAGCTTCTAAAGAAGCTTCTAAAGCCATGCATCATTTTTGGAATTTTCCAAGCTGTTTAAAGGCACAGTCAACTAAGTGTATGTGAACTTCTGACCCACTGGAAATGTGATACAGTGAATTATAAGTGAAATAATCTGTCTGTAAACAATTGTTGGAAAAAATTACTTGTGTCATGCACAAAGTAGATGTCCTAACCGACTTGCCAAAACCATAGTTTGTTAACAAGAACTTTGTGGAGTAGTTGAAAAACGAGTTTTAATGACTCCAACCTAAGTGTATGTAAACTTCCGACTTCAACTGTATATGAGACAAGTGTACGAGCAGTATGTATGTTCGCTCATGAACTTTAAGTAGCCTATATTTCATGTGATATATTCCTTTCCACACTGAGAGCAGTGGTAATACATAGAACATTTAGAACCAACAAGACTCTTCCTAGAGCTGGCCGCCCGCAAACTGAGCAATCGGGGGAGAAGGGCCTTGGTAAGGGAGGTGACCAAGAAACCGATGGTCACTCTGACAGAGCTCCAGAATACCTCTGTGGAGATGAGAGAACCTTCCAGAAGAACAACCATCTCTGCAGCACTCCACCAATCTGACCTTTATGGTAGAGTGGCCAGACGGAAGCCACTTTTCCGTAAAAGGCACATCACAGCCCACTTTGAGTTTGCCTAAAGGCACCTAAAGCACTCTCAGACCATGAGAAACAAGATTGAACTCTTTGGCCTGAATGCCAAGCGTCACGTCTGGAGGAAAGTTTGGCACCATCCCTACGGTGAAGAATGGTGGTGGCAGCATCATGCTTTGGGGATGTTTTTCAGCGGCAGGGACTGGGAGACTAGTCAGGATCGAGGGAAAGATGAACAGAGCAAAGAGAGATCCTTGATGAAAACCTGCTCCAGAAAGCTCAGGACCTCAGACTGGGGCGAAGGTTCACCTTCCAACAGGACAACGACCCTAAGCACACAGCCAAGACAACGCAGGAGTGACTTTGGGAGAAGACTCTGAATGTCCTTGAGTGACCCAGCCAGAGGCCGGACTTGAACCCGATCGAACATCTCTGGAGAGACCTGAAAATAGCTGTCAGCAACGCTCCCCATCCAACCTGACAGCGCTTGAGAGGATCTGCAGAGAAGAATGGGAGAAACTCCCCAAATACAGGTGTGCCAAGCTTGTGGCGTCATACCCAAGAAGACTCAAGGCTGTTATCGCTTCCAAAGCTGCGTCAACAAAGTACGGAGTAAAGGGTCTGAATACTTATGTAAATGTTATATTCCCGTTTAGTATTTTTCATAAATTAGCAAACATTTCTAAAAACCTGTTTTGCTTTGTAGAAAAATGAACATTCAATTATTTGTTAACAGCTCAGGTGGAAATTCCTGCATTCAGCATGCCAATTGCACACTCCCTCAAAGCGTAAGACATCTGTAGCATTGTGTTGTGACAAAGCTGCACATTTTAGAGTGGCCTTTTATTGTCCCCAAGCACAAGGTGCACCTGTGTAATGATCATGCTGTTTAATCAGCTTCTTGATATGCCACAACTGTCAGGTGGATGGATTATCTTGGCAAAGGAGAAATGCTCACTAACAGGGATGTAAACAAATGTGTGCACAAAATTTGAAAGAAATACGCTTTTTTGTGCGTATGGGAAATTTCTGGTTTCTTTTATTTCAGCTCAAACATGGGACCAACACTTTAAATGTTACGTTTATATTTCTTGTTCAGTATACAATGAGTAAAATAGGACTAAAATGACTAAAACGACACTCAAATTGTCTAGAGTTTTAGTCGACTGATAATAACTAAAGCTAAGAAGGATGAAATTACTAAAATGGGACTAAGACTAAAAGGTATTTTAGTCATAAAGACTAAAACTACATCCAAAAATAGGTGACAGAATGAACACTGCCCCAACCCTCCCTCCACCCCTCCCTCTGACCTCAGTGTGTTGCTCCAGAGAGCCTCATAACACAGCCCTCCCATTGAACCTCATCATTTCACTGGTCCATGCAAAAAAGATTGAGGGTTCCTGACTCAGTGAATCTCTTCCCACATTGATCACAACTAAAAGCCATCTCTCCTGTGTGTTCTCTTGTGTACAGTCAGTTTAGTTGACTGGAAGTGAATTTCTTCCCACATTGATCCACATTTAAAAGGCTTCTCTCCTCTGTGTGTCCGCTGGTGTGATTGCAGAGACTGCTCTTCATGTGAAACTCTTGTCACACTGATCACAGCTGTGAGGTTTCTCTCCGGTGTGAATCCTCCTGTGGTATGTCAACCCCCCACTCTGAGTGAATCTCTTCCCGAGTCGGTGCAGACGAAACGGTTTCTCTCCGTGTGTCTCATCTGGTGGTACTTCAGATGCTGTGGGGCTGAAGCTGCGCTCGAGAGGGTGCAATGGTAGGGGTGTCCCACTGTGTTTGCGCTGAACGTGGCATCTCAGGTCCACTAAACACTTGAAGCTCTTGCCGCACTCAGAGCAGTAGTGAGGTTTCTCCGCTGTGTGTCTCTGTTGGTGGTCAGTCAGTTGACCTTTAGTGATGAAACCCTTCTTACAGTCAGGCAGTGGTAAGGCTTCTCTCCTGTGTGTGTTAACTGATGTGTTTTTAGGTTGCCTGAGAGAGTGAAACTCTTCCCGCAGTCAGAGCAGTGGTGAGATTTCTCCCCCTGTGCTGTGTCAGCTGGTGTCTAGTAAGGTGACCCTTAATGGTGAAACACTTGTCACACACTGAGCAGCTGTACGGCCTCTCTCCTGTGTGGATTCTCTGGTGATTCTTTAAGGAATCAGATCTGGAGAAACAAAAAATCAATTTTCAGTATGATTTCCATATACACAATTTGATTTCATGTGCATAAACAAAACACAAATGATCAGTCAAAAACACAAGTCAGAACTCTATTCTCATGTGATGTCTTCTCTCATGTACTGTGTGTTTTCTCTCATGCTGATCCCCGCTCGCCATCACGTCAATGGAGCAATGGTGAGGCTTCTCTCCAGAGTGCATTGTCTTATGTATTTTTATGTTCCCTAACTTAGTAAAACTCTTTCCACACTGGGAGCAGTGGTGTGGTCTTGCTGGTTTGGACGTCTCTGGCTCTGGTTCCTCTGAGTCTGGTCTCTCTTCTGTCAAAGACAAACATAGTATTTGGTTAAACAGAGAAACCTGAATGAAACCTCCACGTGATAAAACTGTCTTCCGTTGGGGCTAATAAAGCCATAGCCATGGATTCTTGGAGAATATGGATATATAAATATATTGGGCTAGGCCTAAATATACAGTGGGGGGAAAAAAGTATTTAGTCAGCCACCAATTGTGCAAGTTCTCCCACTTAAAAAGATGAGAGAGGCCTGTAATTTTCATCATAGGTACACGTCAACTATGACAGACAAAATGAGAAAAAAAAATCCAGAAAATCACATTGTAGGATTTTTAATGAATTTATTTGCAAATTATGGAGGAAAATAAGGGGGAGGGGAGATTGTATTGGCGGTCAAGCCTTTGTGCGAGGGGAGATTGTATTGGCGGTCAAGCCTTTGTGCGAGGGGAGACTGTATTGGCGGTCAAGCCTTTGTGCGAGGGGAGATTGTATTGGCGGTCTTGCCAACAGGCGTAGGGGAAAAGCCTAATTATGCGCCCTATTCATAATGTTAGCGGCAAACGCTATTTAAGTAAATACTTTAAAGTACTACTTAAGTAGTTTTTTGTGGGTATATGTACTTTACTATTTATATTTTTGACAACTTATACTTTTACTTCACTACATTCCTAAAGAAAATAATGTGCTTTTTACTCCATACATTTTTCCCTGACACCCAGAAGTACTCGTTACATTTTTTATGCTTAGCAGGACAGGAAAATGGTCCAATTCACACCTTATCAAGAGAACATCCCTGGTCATCCCTACTGCCTCTGATCTGGCGGACTCACTAAACACACATGCTTTGTTTGTAAATGATGTCTGAGTGTTGGAGTGTGCCCCTGGCTTTCCATCAATTTTTTTTTTTTACATACATACATTTCTTTCCATTAAATAATAATAATAATAATAATACTTATTAATCATAATAATAATAATAATATTAATGGCGCCGTCTGTTTTGCTTAATATAAGGAATTTGAAATGATTTGTACATTTACTTTTGATACTTAAGTAAATTTAAAACCAAATACTTTTACTCAAGTAGTATTTTACTGGGTGACTTTCTGGGTCATTTTCTGGGTCATTTTCTATTACTTTTACTCAAGTATGACGATTGGGTCCTTTTTCCACCACTGGGCAAACGATGTCCAAACTCCAAAGGTTTGTGCTAGCTACTGTGTGTGCTTGGTTATCCCGGAAGGGCTGGCTGGAACCGGAAGAGCTGGGGCGGTCCTATGTAAAGCAATATATCATGAATCGTTCCATTTGAAACGCGGATATCCAACCACCGTAGGGTGCCGCCTTGAAGTCTGAGCGCACAGCCCCTTCATTATAGTTAATAATATAATAAAAATAATAATAATATGCCATTTAGCATACGCTTTTATCCAAAGCGACTTACAGTCATGCGTGCATACATTTTTGTGTATGGGTGGTCCCGGGGATCGAACCCACTACCCTGGCGTTACAAGCGCTGTGCTCTACCAGCTGAGCTACAGAGGACCACTGCTTCGTGCAACACATCAAAACAGCCGTTCCAACCTCTCAAGTCAAGGACGTAGAGTGGCTGGTGTTAGCAAGACTAGAACTTCAATAGAATGCCCCTTAAAAAACACATTAGTTCACAAAGTGTTTGTGCCCCTGTTTTTAAGGAAATACTCACTGGTGTTAATCAGATCTTTAGTCTCCTCCTCCCCTTCCACTCCCAAAACCTCTTCCTCCTCTTTTATTGAGATTTCCTCCTCTTCCTCTTTCACTCCAAAAGGTTCTACCGCTTCTTTCACTGTAACATCCTCCTCCTCTTTCAATCTGATGGCCTCCTCTTCCTCCTTTTTCATTCTGAAAGCTTCAACCTCCTCTTCCACTGTGGCAGCCTCTATCCCCTCTTCCTCTTTCACTCCAAAAGGTTATTTCTCTTCTTTCACTGTAACATCCTCCTCTTCTTTTTTCAATGTGATAGCCTCTTCTTCCCCCTTTATCATTCTGAAAGGTTTTTCCTCTCCTTTCACTGCAATATCCTCCTCTTCCTCTTTTACGACAATGTTCAGCCCCAGAGCTTCTTTCTCCGTCCAGCAGACCTCCTCTTCTTTAGCAGGGCGGGAGTAGTTTTGTGAGCTCATGGTCGTGAATGTTAGCTAGCTAGCTAGCATTGGGGATTAGCCTAGTGCTAGGCTCAGTATTAATCTTAACAAATGTACAAATTTAACAAGCAACTTACGTTTGAGTTAACTATCTAGTAGATACAAAAACAGGATTGTGTTAAAAACACCGAGATTTATATACACAAAAATCGTCTAAAGAGCTTAATTGTTTCGGTTTTCTGCTGGCTAGATGGTTGTATCAGAAGGTGCGTTGTTGTTGCGGAAGACGCGTCCCTTCCCGTCCACTAGATTACACGTCACTTATTCTTCTTCTATGGTATATCGGCGGTCCGCAAATAAACGTTTAAGGTGCATGCCGCCCCCTACTGTGCTGGAGTGTGTGATCAATCACGGTTTAGATTAGCTCTACGTTTGTATACTGTAGACAGTATATAAATGATAAAAATGATATTTTCTACCTGCAGGCTGCAATGTTTTTATTTGTTGGCTTTATGTAGGCTATCTTTACATAGTTGGCAATGGAAATATAAGTACTTTTAGATTTGTATAACTTTCATTTAGATATAATTTGTATTAATCACATGACAATAATCTTGAGACAGAAATACTTTATTATAAAATAAATTAAACAGTTCCACGAAAATGTGCATATGACAATCATAACTGGCACGTAGATCGGTAGAAATGGTAAGATAAATTGGCACTCCAAATGGAAAACGTTGCCGACCCCTGGTGAAGCCTATTACCGGCAACTTCAGGCACAATCTGTGAAGGCCAGCATCAGTGGGAGGAGGAAGTGGTTCGGGAACAGGATTTTTTTCTTCTGGTTAGGCTATCTTGATCTCTGGCTCCCTCTTGAGTCATTTGTGTGTCTTAATTATGTAATCACATTGTGCTTAAAGCATCAGACAAGCTCAGTAGCCTGCATATAGTTGATTTTATTAAAACACATGTGTGTTTAAATATTGAAAA
>NW_025540242.1:7500-8582 GCF_020615455.1 Coregonus clupeaformis | reverse complement strand
CAGGGCAGCTGTCTAGGCATTGCCCATTTCTTATTTTCAATCTTATCTAATGACATGCCACTGGCTTTTGAGTAAAGCCAGAGGGTCTATGTAAGCGGATGACTGAACACTTCACACGCCAGATACTACAGCAAGTGAAATCAATGCAACACTTAACAAAAGAGCTGCAGTCAGTTTCAGAATGGGTGGCAAGGAAATAAATTAGTCCTAAATATTTCTGGAAAACTAAAAGCATTGTATTTGGGACAAATCATTCACTAAACCCTAAACCTCAACTACAATCTTGTAATGTGGAATGGATGGAATTGAGCAAGTTGGAGGAGACTAAACTGCTTGGAGTAACCCTGATAGTAAACTGTCATGGTCAAAACATATTGATACAACAGCAGCTAAGATGGGGGAGAAGTCTGTCCACACTAAAGTGCTGCTTCTGCCTTTTTAACAGCACTAACAACAAGGCAGGTCCATCAGCCCTGAGCTTTTGTGGCACCTGGACCACTGTTCAGTCGTGGTATGTGGTGTAGGGCTTGAAGAGCGGGAACCGGGTTACCAAGATTTACTGAGACTACAAAACCCACTCCCTTTTCCCAGGATAAATAATCTACTAGAAACTGGTAACTTATAATAAATTATTTTATATGAACAGCATGACGTGAAATGGAACTGTTAAATTAACAGTATATGTGATGTCTTAATCTGGCTTCTCTACAGGCCACTCTCTGCTATCTGCATGATCAATCAATATAAGTAATATAAGGACTGAATGCTCATCTAATTGACACATCTCCATCTGGCTTTCGGGGGTCACCTTATTTTTACATTGTAAAGATATATATTTTTAATTGCAGGTGCAGAGTCTTAAAACAGCCCATCACTCGAATATCGTTGCTTTAAATCCTTGCCCACGCGTACACTCTCTCACAGTCTCTCTCTCTCTCTCTCCATAAATTCCATTCAAATTGCATGCAAAATAGATAGGCCTAATCCTGTATATATATATATATATATATATATATATACCAGCAAGTTTGCAATTGCAATTCTAAGGGGGGGTGTTCACTTATCCAAATAGGGTATTTTAC
>NW_025540242.1:0-2500 GCF_020615455.1 Coregonus clupeaformis | reverse complement strand
CCACAACTTGGAAGTATGCTTGGGGCCATTGCCCATTTGCAGAAGACCCATTTGGCGACCAAGCCTCCTGACTGATGTCTTGGAGATGTTGCTTCAACATATCCACACAATTTCCCTTCCTCATGATGCCATCTATTTTAGTGAAGTGCACCAGTCCCTCCTGCAGCAAACACCCCCACAGCATGATGCTGCCACCCCCTGGGTGCTCTACGCTTGGGATGGGTTCTTCGGCTTGCAAGCCACCCCTTTATCTCTCCGTAAGCAAACATAACAATGGTCCTTATGGCCAAACAGTTATATTATATTACAAAATGTGTCGATATATAGGTACTCCATTTTACTGTGGATATAGATACTTTTGTACCTGTTTCTCCAGCATCTTCAAGGTCCTTTGCTGTGTTGTTCTGGGATTGATTTGCAGTTTTTGCACCAAAGCAACGTGATCTCTAGGAGACAGAATGCGTCTCCTTCCTGAGCGGTATGACATGCGTGGTCCCTGTCTTGTCCAGGACCGGGAGTCTACACAGACCGGTGCACCATAGCCAATCAGAGCTACAGAATTTTATGCAAACAAGCCATTTACCACACGGGCCTGCCATCATTCACTTTGAACTGGACTTCATAGTTTATAATCAGTAGCAAACGACTTTAGATCATTAGGGACCGCATCCACCAAAAGCCAAAAAGTCACACCTGAATGGATTTCTGCAAATATGGTAAAAAGACAACGGAGTCCTCTCTTACATTTGGGAACTTTACTGCCACGCCCTGACTCCAGGGGACTCGACATGTTGATTGTTGGGTGTGTAGTTTCTATGTTGTGTATTTCTGGCAAGGCAGTTCTAGTGTTCCTAGATCTATGCTGGTCAGTGTCTTCAATCAGAGGAAGCACGTCATATTTCTGATTGTGGACCATACTTAGGCAGCCTATTGGCACTTAGTGGGTTGTGGGATCTATTCCGTGAGGAGGTGTTTGAAATGGGACATTGTTGCTGTTTAGTTTGTTGTTTTGTCGCTTGTTTATTCGCTCCAAACAACATGTATGCATATCACGCTGCGTCAGGCCTAATCGCCATGAACGAACGTGACATTTACAGTCCCATTCTGATTTATTTTTTACATTTTAGTCATTTAGCAGACGCCTTATCCAGAGCCACTTACAGGAGCAATTGAGCAACATGCCTGGCTGGATGGGCACATCGACAGATTTCACCTAGTCTTGCCTGGGGGATTAGAACCAGCTTTACCTTTCGGTTACTGGGCACAACGCCCCAACCCACTGTCACCTGATCAAACAACCATGAAAAGGTTCTCTCTCTCCTTTAGTTATACACATCAACAACAAGATCAACAACTAATGATAGCCAGGAGCAAGACCCTGTCGCTCTCCGCAACATCACCAACACACCTTACTTCCTGCAGGTTCATGTCAACATTCGAAGAGCACGGTTCTGCCTTACACAGGAAGCGGTACAGGTCCTAATCCAGGCACTTGTCATCTCCGGCCTGGATTACTGCAACTCGCTTCGTTGGCTGGCTTCCTGAGGCTGCACCGCCATTAAACCTCAACAACTCATCCAGAATGCTTATAGCCCGCCTGGTGTTCAACCTTCCCCAAGTTCTCTCACGCCACCCTCCTCCGCACACCCACTGGCTTCCAGTTGAAGCTCTGATCCACATAAGACCCGCGGTGGCTGGGCTCTGGAGCAGGCAGGGGAACGGCACCTCTGTACCTTCGGCTCTGATCAACTCCACCTAAAACGAGGGCATTAAGTGCCTCATCCACCTCTGGCCTGCTGGCCTTCTGCGGGAAGCATAGTTCCCGGGCCTCAGCCCAGTCAAAACTGTTCGTGCTCCAGAAACCACAACAGGAATGCTCCCCTACAATGCAAGGACAGCTGGAGTCACCCACCACCTTCCTGAGACATTTGAAACCCCACCCTCTTAAGGAATAATTCTGGGATAGGATAAAGCAATCCTTCACCCCCCCATACACACATGAGTGTCAGCCACCACCACTGAGACATTTGAAACCCCACCTCTTTAAGGAATACCTGATAGGACAAAGTAATCCTCCTACCCCCCCACCCCCACCCTGACTCCCACCCGCCAGCGGCAGGAGTCACTCACCACCTTCCGGAGACATTTGAAACCCCACCTCTTAAGGGTAATACCTGGGAGGACAAAGTAATCCTTCTACCCTGCACACACACAGCGGAGTCGCTCGACTACCTTCCGGAGACATTTGAAACCCCAACTTCTCTTTAAGGAATACCTGGGATAGGATAAAGTAATCCCCACTCCCCAAAAAAAAAAATTGCAGTAAAGTGGATATCCCACTGGCTATAGGGTGAATGCATCACCCCAGAGTCAGCTTCTGGACCAGACAGTCTGCCAATGACGAAAATGTGCCCTTGAGCAAGGCACTTAACCCTAATTGCTCCTAGAGAGTCGTTTGGATAGAGCTCAACCAATTGACTAAAATGTAAATGTAAAATGT
>NW_025540241.1:0-8581 GCF_020615455.1 Coregonus clupeaformis | reverse complement strand
GAAACGCTTCCAACAGAATCGGCGAAGTCACGCCTCGGCTCTGGGGACACTGTTATCTTGAGCTGGGTGTGTAGATTCATGGGGTTTTGTTTTTATGTGGTGTTTATTGCGTTATTGGGAGTGACTCCCAATCAGAGGCAACGAAAATAAAATATCGCGGTTGTCTCTGATTGGGGAGCCATATTTAAACTGTCTGTTTTTCATTCGGTTTGTGGGATTTTGTTCGTGTTTGGTTTTGTTGGGTGACTGCCGCTGCTGGTCGCTTTGATCGCGGGTGATCATTTACAAATAAATATGTTCATTCAACGCCATGCCTGGTCCTCATCTTTGCAAGACGATCGTGACAGAAAATCCCACTGACTGGACTGGCAGCGTGACGAGGAGAGAGATGGACTCAGAGATGAGTGAGAGTCTGGCAAGAGGGATGAAGGCCATTAGCAACGGGGGAGAGACAAGCCTAAAATTCTTAGGGGGCTAACGTCGACGACGGGGCAGCAGGAGGCCGCCAGGTTACGGAGTCACTTTGTCACCAGGGAAGGGAGGACAAGAGGCACGCAGAGGTACTGGCGTGTGCTGGGTCCGGTCCGGCCTGTCTTGATCCCCACGTAGGCCAGTGGTGTGAGCCGCCAGTACGCAACTCGCCTGAGCCCTGCCACACCACAAAAGCTCCACAAAAGGGCCCCCCGCCAGCCCAGTCCGGCCTATTCCTGCTCCCGGCACTCAAGTCAGGTGCGCTCGACAGTCTGCTCGCCCTGCCTGCTCTCAGCACCAAGTCAGTGGTGCACTCGACAGCCCGGCCCGGCCCGGCTCCTGCCCCGCACGTCAGTGGTGCGCGGCCACAGTCTGCCTGGCCCGCGGCTTCGCCTCGCACTCAAGTCAGGGGTGCGCTTCACAGCCCGGCTCGGCCCGGCCTCCTGCTCCCTACACCAAGCCAGTGGGGTGCGCCGCCAGTCCGCACGCCCGCGCCTGTTCCCGCGCATCAAGTCAGTGCGCCACAGCCCGCTCGGCCCGCTCCTGCTCCTGCACAACGCTTGCGGCGGTTTGCCAGTCCGGCACGGCTCTGGTGGCTGTCTCCACCGGTGGCTGGTCCGCACCGTCAGATGCTTCACGCCGAGCTAGAGCAATCCGCCCACCAGTGTAAAGTCCAGTTCGGCCAGCGGGGCCAGACCAGACAGGGTACTTTGGGGGTTGGAGAGGGACAGATCAGGCCCGAGCCGGATCCGCCGCCAGGCGGAGTGCCCACCCGGTCCTCCCTGTGGCTGGTTGACGCGGTCGGGAGTCCGCGCCTTAAGGGGGTGGCTGTCACGCCCTGGTCTGACACTGATGTTGAGCCAGGTAGATTTAGACGGTTTTTCTGAGGCGGGTGTTTATTTCCTTATGTTGTTGGCTAGAGTGACTCAATCAGAGGTAACGAGAGCTCAGCTGTCGTGGGTTGTCTCTGATTGGGAGCCATTTTAAAACTGTCTGTTTTTTCATTCGGTTTGAGGGATTTTTTTTCGTTTTTGGTTTGTTTTATTGACTCCATCGCTTTGATCGCGTGATCGGGTTATTAAAATAAATATGTTCACATCAACGCCTGCGCCTTGGTCCTATCTTTGGTAGACGACGGGACAGGTGAATAATACACTTCTCGATCACAATGCCGCGAAACACAGTTCACTTTCATAGCAGCTACATACGCCGTAAAGTTGATCCTTTGATCGCTGGATACCTTCGAGACCCACGTTCCTTTTCGCATTTACGTGCCTTCCTCCTCTCTCACCTTTTCCCCTTTTCGCTTGTGGATTTCAGTGCACAACAATATCAGCTGCCCGCACGACCAAAAACTGAAGTCAAACCTCATATATTCACACTGCAACCGCCACACAAAGCCAATATCTTTTTGTCACTACATATAGCTAACATCAAGTTTACACAAGGAAGGGCTACTTTAGAACTACCGCGGTTAGTAAACCCAAGGCTAAGTGATTAGCAAGCAGTTTAGCAGTTACACCAACGGATCCCAGCGCACTACATTTATGAAACCAACGCTTACCTTGGGACTTGAAGTAGCTCCATGTTGGATAAATATTAATCAGCTATGTAACGCTTTGTTTTGAGTGAGCTGGGTGTGTTTGATATCTTATACTGAAGCTAGCTGCATTGACTAGCTAAGTAAGTGTAAGGAAAGTGGAAAATATGAAATATAGCTCTTTTTTCTTGCGTCTCTTCCTTCATTTTTGAAGAAATTAATTTGAAATCAAAACTGTTCAACTATTTTCTTTCTCTTGAATCAACTACTACTCACTACATGAGCTGTAGCTATGCTTTCAGTACCAGATTCACTCCCTGATCTTTGATCGGGTGGACAACATGTCAGTTCATGCTGCAAGAGCTCTGATAGATGGAGGATGTCCTTGGAAGTTGCCACCATGTAAGTTTATGGAAGGGTGGAGAACTTTCATGCAGCTCCTAGGTTTTTATTGAAGTCAATGTGACCCAGAGGAAGGATCGAACTATCTGAACTCCAGCTCACAATGGTGCTATACAGAGTGCTCTTGAGGCTACTGTAGACCCCCATTGCAAAACAGGGCATGTTTTAATCTAATTATTGGTCAAGACGTGAATATGTTCTAGTATGACCTTTCACTATTTATATTTTAAGGAAAATTCACTGAGAAGATGGTCTTCCCCCTTATCTTAGAGGAGCCTACTGCTAGATGACACAGAAGGCTGCATCAAGGATTCAAGGAAAGTGCTATGTTTGAAGGGCAAGTAACAACATGTTTTACTATGGAAATGAAATAAGTTTATTGGCTTAACCAAAGAGAGATAAAAGGAAAATGCTTTTGTTTATTCTTTCACTTGAATGATATAAACATATTTTGGCACAGATATCCGGTACATTTAAATCTGGTGATATTTGGAAGGGGAAATGGGGACATGGTTTCCAGCTGGGACGTGAGTGGGCTTTTAAACAGGTAATCACCTCTAGGCGTCAGCAGGGCCAGGACGGCGAGTCCTGGGCATGTCCTCAGGCCATATGCAGACCAGCTCAGCTCTTGCCACGCCGCAACCTCCTTTCCCAGTCTGTCAATCCCCACATGTTTCAAAACTGACGACCATCATTCCTGTTCCCAAAAACTCTAAGGCATCCTTGCCACAATGACTATAGCACCCTGTGCAGCACTCACATCCTGACCCACACCACCTTGCATACTGCCACAGTAGAGGATCGCACAGACGGCGCAATATCAATTGCACTTCCACTCTGCATCCTCTCCCACCGGGAAAAGAGGGATACCTATGTGAGAATGCTGAATCACTCGGATCACACCATAGTGCCCTCCAAACAACAAATTTAAGAACATTTAGAAGATTGTTCCAAAAATAATACATATCTACCACAATACTCTAGTATCTCTGCACATTTTAAATTTGGTACTGGCACTGACCCCACATATAGTGTTAAACAAATGAAAATACATTTTATATTTGAGAATCTTCAAATAGCGTGCAAAGCTGTCATCAAGGCAAAGGGTGGCTATTTGAAGAATCTAAAATCTAAAATATATTTTGATTTGTTTAACACTTTTTTGGTTACTATATGATTCCATAAGTGTGTTACTTCATAGTTTTGATGTCCTCTACCACTATTCTACAATGTAGAAAAAATAGTAAAAATAAAGAAAACCTTGAATGAGTGTTCTGGAAACCTGACCGCAGTGTATATATTATATAATATTATGTTATATAAATACTGCACTGTGGGGGTGGAACTTGCATAACATTTAACTGTACTTGGCATGTAACACCTAAAACTTGGAAGTAAAACTGTATCCTCAAAAGAGACTGTAGGCGGTAGGGGATTTGTTGGGACAGGCTTGCTAACTCTAGCTGGCTTGAGGGTGAAAGACAGTGTGTTTTTAACTTCATTTAAATGCCATGATTTATGGTGTGAATTGTATACGAATTCTTCAGCTTAGAAATGCTAATGTTCACTTCGCATGAGGCTTTTAGGGGGTGGATGGCACCTAATACTTGAATTTACAGCTTGATTGCTAAGATTGACAGAACTGACGTGTGTTTGTTTTAGTGTTGACACTTCAGCAACGAAGACATTTCTCAAAAAATGATGAGAAACTATGTCATTCGCTATGACTTGTAACAGGATTTCCCCCCCACAGATAAACAACCTGCTCAAGCAAAGTTTGTTTCATCTGCTCAGTATGTACACTGAGTGTACAACTACATTCCTAATCATGAGCTTGCACCCCCTTTTGCCACCTCAGAACAGCCCCCAATTCATCGGGTGCCTGGACTCTACAAGGTGAAAGCAGCTAGGGATGCTAAGGCCCATGCTGACTCCAATGCTTCCCACAGTTGTTTCGAGTTGGCTGGATGTCTTTGGGTGGTGGACCATTCTGATACAACAGGAAACGCAAGGTTGAGAGCAGAAAACCCAGCAGCGTTGCAGTTCTGGCACACCAAACCGGTGCGCCTGGCACCTACTACAATACCCCGGCTCAAAGGCACACATACACAATCCATGTCCCACTACTCAATTAGAATCCTTTTAACCTGTTCTCTTCTTCTACACTGATTGAAGTGGATTTAACAGGTGACATCTATAAGGGATCATAGCTTTCACCTGGACTCACCTGGTCATCTAACACTCAGTGTGTATGCACCGGGAATAAGCAAAAGGCAGAGATCATAAGATTGCTCAGAAGCTCAAGAAAAGCTCTGCATCTCTTTGTCTTTACCAGAAGAGGCTTGGCAGAGAGATGAATAATCGAGTCAAGCGTGCTTCACACCCCACCACTGTGGTAAAACACATCGTACATCCACAGACCATGTCGCTTCTGATCAGACAGAGATAAAACGTGAGAGAAGAGAACTAAGGGATAATACTGCCCCCCAATGGGGAATGCATTATATTGGAAGTGCACTCCTTGCTGTATGAATGCTCATACATGCACGCTCTCCATGCTTGACCACTAGAGGGTACTGCTATCTTATTTACACTTCCATCAAAGTGATCTATCTTTTTATGGCTGAAGTAAATGAACTCAAAACCCGGAGGGAGGATACCATGTGATTTCACCATGGCTGAGGCCAGGGACAGGAGACTGATGCGATACGAAGGCGAAGAGTACCTCTAGTGAAAACAAAAAGTTGAAATCTGTGGCTAACCATACACCACTACTCATGAATCAGGAGAACATCAGGCTGAAGTCAATCCAGGTTCCTTTTCTAGCCAGTCCAACAAGCACCTGACACTCCCACAGCAATCTGTGAGAAAATTCTGAAGTCCCTCTGCTAGGTGCTCTTAAGTTGGATAAATCGACACTTTGTGAGTTGTTTCGGGCACATATTCCACTGATACATGACAGGTAGAGCTGTATCCAAAGTGCTCTGCAATATGTTCTATGAATAGAAGGAATTTTCTGGAGATAGTGTTGATAGGACTGGGAGTACCAGACTGTTATATCGACCTTAAACTTCATATACAGTACCAGTTTTCTGTCTGGAATAAACCTAGAACTCTGTGTAAACAGTGGCTGTAATAGACTATATGCAGGAGTATGTACTGTAATTCTTCACCTTAGATTAACCTATACTTCCTGTTTGTTTGTGTTTTTGTCGTTGTCCGTAGATGTTGCGCTGACTCAGAATGTGCCTCATAACGTCTATTAAAATTCTACTGGATTTAATTAATGTACAAGGTTACCTACTGTAAGCTTCACAAAGGTGTTGGATGTTTAGCATTTCTGTGTTCCAAGAGAGAAGTGTCCAGACCAGAACATTGTTATATGGACAATTTAAATAATTTTATGTGAAGAACACAATATAATTATAATCAATCTTACTTGTACTGTATGTTTGTAAACAGAATAGAAGG
This sequence comes from Coregonus clupeaformis, assembly GCF_020615455.1. NCBI lineage: Eukaryota > Metazoa > Chordata > Actinopteri > Salmoniformes > Salmonidae > Coregonus > Coregonus clupeaformis. The sequence goes on along the minus strand of NW_025540241.1, from coordinate 2,697 downwards.
GAGGTGTAATTTGATGGTTGTTTGTCTTGTCATGCTTTATATTGAGGTATATATATATATTTTATATTGGATTCTTTCTGTGTATGTAAATAAAAATCAAGACGCCATGTCGCCAGAGCGCCACAGGCCCCTCTGTGTCAATGTGTAGGCTAGGGATTAGTGGCGCCGATGCACTGTTTGGAATCGCACTGAAACTGCTGTCGCTTGCCTTGGAAAGGAGCAGACCAAAAGCGCAAAGTGGCTGCACGTAACATGATGCTTTATTTAATTAGCCAAAACGTAAACAACAAAACAAATAACGCATTCGTGAAGTCCACAGTGACAATGGACTGACTAGGAACAAAACCCCACAAAAACCAAGGTGGAAACAGAGTAAAAATATGGCTCCCAATCAGAGACAACGAGCCAACAGCTGACACCCTCAAACTTCTGATTGTAGTCACTCAAACAAAGAAACACAAACCACAACCCAACTCAAGAAACAGAACACAAAGAAACGGAACACACCCTGGCTCAACATACAGAGTCCCGAGCCAGAGCGGACACTTCGAAGGCGCGGGATCATGCATCGCGCCTGAACAGTACAGGGCAAAATAAGGAGGGCTGGGCTGGCATACTCTCAAGCGGCGGGCAGCTGGCCTCGGCTTACTCCAAACAACCCCCCATAGCGCCCTGGTCGCCGACCGCTGGCTGGGATCTGGACCGGACGACGGAGCCGATTGCCACGCCCGGCCGGGAGCAGCCCGACCGTTTCTACCAGCCCGACGACTCCGCACTCGGGGCTTGCACAGGCAGAACGGCAGTGACCCACTCCGCACCCCCCGGCTTCCGCGGTGGGCAGGAACGTGGCTGGGACCAGGTTGACGAATCGCACTCCCTGCCTTGCTGCGAGTGGCAGGAACGGGCTGACCAGGCTGGGACGACGCACTACCGTAGGCTTGCGCGTGCGTGGAGCAGGGACAGGTTTGCCGGGCGGTGGACGACGCACACCGTGAGGCCCGAGGCGTGGAGCAGGCAGGCCGGACAGGGCTGGCCGTACGGGCACCCAGGTTTACGCGGAGCAGGAAAGGCCGGGCAGGGCTGGCGACGCACACCGTGAGACTTCAGGCGTGCGTGGGACAGGAACAGGCCGGGCAGGTTTCGACGCACACCGCAGACTTGGTGCGGTGGATCAGAACAGGCCGGTGCTGCGCGCACACTCTGAGCCAATGCGTGAGCAGGAACAGGCCGGGCAGGGGCTGCCGCACGCACCCGTAGTCTGGTGCGTGGAGAGGTGAACAGGCCGGGGGTTTACCCGAGACTTGGTGCGTGGAAGCGACAGGCCGGGGGCTGCCTCACGCACACCGAGACTTCTGGGGCGTGGGATAGGAACAGGCCGGGCGAGGGCCGCCGCACACCGAGACTTGGTGCGTGGAGTGCAGAACAGTGGCCGGGCTGGGCTGGCCACGTACACCAGTTGGCTGCCATGTGGAGCAGAACAGGCCGGGCAGGGCTGCCCATACTACACCGCAGACGGCGCTGTGCGGGGAGCAGAACAGCCTTCGCAGGGGTCCGACGCACACCGGTGAGACTTCGTCAGCGTGGAGCAGAACAGGCCGGGCAGGGCTGCCAGGTGACGCACACCGCGTACTTGGCGCGTGGAGCAGAACATATTGGCCGGCAGGGATGAACGCACACCGTGAGGGCTTCTGGTGCGTGGAGCAGGAACAGGCCGGCAGTGGCTGCCCGTACGCACACCGCAGGTGAAAGCGTGAAGCAGGAACAGGCCGGGCAGGCTGCTGCTCTACGCACACCGAGACTTGGCGTGAGCGAAGTAACAGGCCGGGACTGGGACGCACACCGAGGTGATCTGGGGTGCGTGGGAGCAGGAAACAGCGGGACCGGCTGGCGCAAGCACCGGTCTATTTGCTGCGCAGGGGCCGAAGAGGCCGAACTGCATTGAGGCACACACCACGGCATCTATCCGGGAACGGGCCGACCGACTAACACCGCAGCATTTCCCTCGGGCCGCGTCCTCTAAACCTCTTCTCACTTTTGACCAGTGAAGCCCCCGACGTTTTGAATACGTCTCTCCTTCTCCTCACAGCCCTGGTCCATGCCCTGTGGCCTCCCTAAATTATTGGGGGTGTGCTTCGTCCGTCCGCGGGCAGCACTCGCTGACGCCGGCTGCTCCTCTCTTCGCCAGGGCCTTGATCCCCACTCCAAGTCCCTTTCGAGCATGTCCTCCCAGGCCACACTTGCCTACCTGGGCCACGCCAGCCTCCATCCTTCCGGCGCGTTCCTCCCCATGTCCAGTCTGCGCTCGCCTGAACACGCTGCTTGGCCGTTGAGCGGAGGGGTTTTTCTGCTCACGCCCTGCTTTGGGAAAGAGACCAAAGCTGTGCAGCTGTGATTCAACACGATGTTTATTTAATTAAAGCGAAACATCGCAAACAACAAAACAAATAATGCATTCGAAGTCCACAGATGGCTGACTAATGAAACAAAAACCCACAAAACCAAGGGTGAAAACAGACAGTATAAATATGGCTCCTAATCAGAGACAACGAGCTGAACAGCTGACACTGAGTACTGATTGGGATCACCCAAACAAAGAAACACAAATAACCCAGGAACAAACCCAACCAAGAAACAGAACAGCAAAAGAAACGAACACACCCTGGCTCAACATACAGAGACCCGGAGCCAGAGCATGAT
>NW_025540240.1:0-8604 GCF_020615455.1 Coregonus clupeaformis | reverse complement strand
TATCTCAATATAAAATACTTTTTGGGTAACAAGAACCTTACTGTGATTATTCTTTACCATTTCTAATTGAAAACAAAGCAAGAATTTTGGCGCATTGTCTAGTAGTCTGAGTGAGGGGGAAAAGTGGAAATTAGCTGTTATTGGCAGAGGTTTTGGCACTCTCTTTCTTATTGGTCTATTAATTTACTGTATGGTGATTCACCGTGGAAGGCCAAAACTCCATCCCACCAAAAAAAAAACAGGCTGAAATTTCAGGCAGTCGTTTACATTTCTACATTTACATTTTTAGTCATTTAGCAGATCGCTCTTATCCAGAAGCGACTTACAGTTAGTGAGATGCATACATTATTTTATTTTATACTGGTCCCCCGTGGGAATCAAACCCACAACCCTGGCATTGCAAACGCCATGCTCTACCAACTGAGCTACACCCCTGCCGGGCCATTCCTCCCCTACCCTGGACGACGCTGGGGCCAAGTGTGCCGCCCCATTGGTCTCCCGGTCGCGGCCGGTTCACGACAGAGCCTGGATTCAAACCAGGATCTCTAGTGACACATACACTGCGCTGCAGTGCCTTAGACCACTGCGCCACTCGGGACCCGTTTCAAATAGGCTCTTACACTAAAAGGGCTTTATCTGCATTTGCTGAATTTCACAGTATTATTCCAACCTCAGTGTGGAAATATATATAAAACACAGAAAAATATTTTAATTGGCACTTCATTTTTCTTAATTTAACCTCGAGATGGGAAAACATGTTTTTTCTAAGTTTACATGTACGGCTTTCATGATTAATTTGTTTAATTAGGTGAGATAAAGTTTTGGGGGACCTAATTACGCTACCCGGTGCTCTGTACTTGATAGAACGACCCAAATATACTGGTCAAAATAGCATAAATACAAAGAAAATATATTAAAATATTAAAGATAAATATTTAAATACAGTATTAAAATAGTTAACATTCATAAAATGACTGTGCATAGTGCAGCACTAACTCAAAAGTATGTGGTTTGCAGCCTGTAGAAATTGATACGTGTTTCAGTTGCACTACATGGTCTCAGAGTAGTTCATTGTTATTGAAATGACTTTAAGGCTTCCAGTCCAATAAGTCCTCTGGTCTATGCCTCACCAAGACAGTGAGTGGGGGCTACCACTGACTTACTTAATAACCTGGTAGGAATGGAACCCCCCACCCTCATGGTCCCTTCATTGGTGTCTCTGAGCCTCTCCCTCCTCCTTCTCTTCTTGTGGTCTGAGTGTGCAGAATCTTCCAGTAGTCTGTCTTCACTTTTTGTCCTCTGGTCTCTCTCCCCCCTCTTCCTCTCTCTGTGGTCTGGGTGTGCAGTCTTCCTGTGAGTCTCTCTCAGAGAAGTCTTCCGTCAGTCTGAGTGTGTAGTCTTCCCAGTGGTCTGGGTGTGTAGTCTTCAGTGGTGGGTGTGTATTCCAGTGGTCTGGGTGTTAGTCTTCCAGTGGTATGTCTTTTTGGTCCCCACTCTTCTTCTTCTTCTTCTTCTTCTTCTTCTTTCTTCTTCTTCTTCTTCTTCTTCTTCTTCTTCAGCTTCCTGTGGTCTGTCTTCACCTTGGTCCTCCTGGTCTCCAACCAGCACCTTGCTGTACAGCTTCTGGCTGCTCCTCTTTGAAAGTGTTTTCACCTTCCCTCGCCAGCCCTCCATCCCCTTAGAGCAGACAGATAAAACACAGGGAAGAGCAGTTTTGTGCCAACCCTTGTTGTGTACACTTGCAAAAATGTAGACACCATGATAAACACACAGCTAGGGAATCGTGCTAGACAGAATCTGTGAGTGTGTGTGATGTGTGTGATGCGTATTCACTGGAACTCACCAGAGCAGGTCCACCAGTCCTCCCTGCGTGGCGATGGCTGCTTTTACTCTGTTGGCTTAAACTGCACCGCTGTCCTCTCCCTCCCTACGCAGAACAACCACAGAGATGGCTCAGTCAGACAATTAACATGGAGTCTCCATACTTCAGGATGGAGTTGTGGACTTATCACTGTCCACATGATTTAGGTCTAGACCTTAGGAAACCCTTGTTTATAACTGCATTATACAAATCAATAATAACAACTTTACTGGGGCTAAACCAAAAGAAAGGCCACACCTCTGCTCATAGGTGGCAGGTACCAGACGCTGCAGACAATGGCCCGTAGCTGCTCATCATCCTCAGCAGGTAGTTGACCATCCTAAACTTACTGCTGTTCCAGAACGCATCTGGAAACCAGGGTCATACTGTCACAGACACAGGGAGAGGTCAAAGGGTGTGAGTAGGGAGCGGGGTTAGGTGGTTGATAGATAAAGTGTAGCGGTAGAGAGGTAGAGCTTGCAGGAGAGACTACCTTAATGGCCACAGGGTAGACAGTGCAGCCCCATCTCCAAAGCTGCCCTTTTGAACACATCACTGAGGTATTGTTGATGCAGGTGCCTGAGGAAGCCATTGTCACGCCGCGGCATTACAGCACAGTCACACAGATCCGGCTACAGGGTGAATCTTTAGATATCATTACAGCCTTCATTAGTTGCCTTAGCTCCTTCTCTATTTGTTGCAGCACTCGATCCATCAGAAAAGGGTCAATTTTTCATACTAACCCTCTGGGGAAGATGAGGATAAAAGTGTTTAGTTTTTGTCTGCTACTGATTGCTAATATAGGAAAAATAAAATAGAGAAGTGTAAATAACATGTTAATAATTAGGACGTGTTATGGATGAAGACCGTCATGAAAATAAAATAACCGTCATTAAACCCTGACTGAATGATCACGATCAGCAGCATATTTCTATGGCAGCACATGCAGTCCGAGTGGATGGAGAAAATGTGCAACGAAAACCATCATCCAAAATTGCCAGACCGTCACTGCGCTACTATTAATAAACTGTTTTCACCAAAGCATTAGAAGATTGTGTGCCAAAATTGATTTGCTGTTGGAACGTGTGCTTGTCCAGGGTTACAAAAAACATGCTGTTGGGGGTACTGGAGGACCAGGTTTGGGAAACACTGTCTTCGACAACAATCTGACAATGGGGAATGGAAGAAAGTATGGTTTCTCAATCATGCAAGCTGCAATAATACAGCCTTTTGGCCACAAGGTGACGGTCTTTGACTTACAGATCCTCTCAAACCAGATGTGGGGGCTGGATTTTCACTCAAGGCTCTCTGGATTTACCCCGATCAAACCATTTTGGATCTGGCCAAACCTGAGAGAAGTGAAGACTGAGTGAGAATCTTGAACTGGGAAACATCTTGGCAAACAATGGGCTATACATCTCTTCCCCAAATGCCACACATTCCGAACTAGCAAACACATACACAGACACATACAGAAACGCACACACACAGAGACGCAGCTTTTGAATAGACACACAATCCCTTATATGTTACACACAGGATTTACATACAGTACCATAGAATAACAGCTGTTAACACACCAGGATGATGACGTCAATGGGAGTTGCCGTGATTGGCCACACCTAGATGCCTCCATTCTTTGGTTTGTTCTCACCGTGGACAGAGCAAAGAAACGACTGAATGAGATACATTAACAAAATCGCCTTTCTCATAAAACGTACCAACAACCAGGGTGCCACCCTAACTGACATACAAAGTGCCTTTAGAAAGTAGTCACACTTGACTTATTCCACATATTGTTCTTTTTCTGCCTGAATTTAAACTGGATTCAATTATTTATTTTTCTCAACCTATCTACAGCGTAATACCCGATAATGACAAAGTGAAAACTTGAAAACGAGAGATTTTTGCACATTTATTGAAATTGAGGATTCAAAGTAAACTATTCACAACCCTTTGCTATGACACTCCAAATTTAGCTCAGGTGCATACAATTTCTTTGATCATCCTTGAGATGTCTCTACATGACTCTGATTGAATCCACATTAATGATCAAATTGTTTGGACATTAATTTACGGAAAGATACACACCTGTCTAGATAAGGTTCCCACAGTTGACAGTGCATGTCAGAGCAGAAACTATACCATGAAGTCCAAGGAACTGTCTGTAGATCTCAGAGATAGAATTGTGATGAGGCATATATCGGGGAAGGGTATAAGTTTTTAGAAAATACATTGAAAAATATGGAACTACCCAGACTCTGCTCTACAGAGCTGGCTGTCCAATCAAACTGAGCAACCGGGCAAGAAGGACCTTGGTCAGGGAGGTGACCAAGAACCCAACGACCACTCTGACAGACTACAGAGTTCCTTGGCTGAGATGGGGAGAACATGCCAGAAGGACAGCAGTGTCCTAGCAGCCACTTCCACCAATCTGGGCTTTATGGGAGAGTGGCCAGACGGAAGCCACTCCTGGAAAAAGGCACACATGACAGCACGCCTGCAGTTTGCAAAAAGGCACGAAGAGACTCTCAGAGCATAAGGCAAAAGTAATTATTGGTCTGGGATGAGACAAAACAGAACTCTTGGCTTCGAATGCAAAGTGCTATGTCTGAGAAAACCAGGCACTAAATTCATCACCCGTCTAACACTATCCCTTACCATGAAGCATGGTGGTGGCACTCATGCTATGGGGATGCATTTCAGCAGCAGGGACTGGGAGACTGTTACAGGATAGAGGGGAACAATGAATGGAGCCAAATACAGGCAAATCCTTGATGAAAACCTGCTTCAGAGAGTGCAAAGACTTTAGGCTGAGTAAGTGAAGATTTACTTTCCAACAGGCCAATGACCCCAAGCATACAGCCAAGGTAAGGCTGGAATGGCTTCTAGAACAAGAATGTGAAAGTCCCGCCAGTGGGCCCAGCTAAAGTCCAGACCTGAATCCCATTGAAAATCTGTGGAAAAGACTTGAAAAGATTGCTGTTCACCACCCTCTCCATCTAACTTAACAGAGCTTGAAAATCAAAGAAAGAATGGGATAAAATCCCCAAATCCAGATGTGCAAAGCTGATACAGACATACCCAAGACAACTCCAAGCTGAAATCGCCGCCAAACTTGCTTCTACAAAGTGACTCAGGGTTGTGAATACTTATGTAAATTAAATATTTATTTATTTCGAGCGTTCAATTAATTTGCTAACATTTCTAAAAAACATGTTTTCACTTTGTCATTATCGGGCAATTGTGTAGATAGAAAGTGAGAGAAAAAATCTATCTAATCCGTTTCGAATTCAGGCTGTAACGCAAACTGTGGAATAAGTTCAAAGGGGGTATGAATACTTTCTGAAGGCACTGTAAGACTGTCTTTTGAGCTCAGTACAAACTAGGGTGTCGAGTCATTAAATGGGCAGAAGCTGTGACACAATACAGTAGGTTTTTGTCTCTGTCTGAGCTGATAAGTTGTGGATAAGCTAGCCAGTGAGTATTTGGTTGGTCTACAGTACCTGTTGTGGTAGGTGATGATGGCGAAAGTGAGGGATCTGGACATTAGATGCTTTATAAGACATCAGATGAATCTTCTCTCACCCAGGTACGTCCTACCTGAGGAGATCAACCGCACTGACAATAAGCCTTTCCCACCAATACAGAATCTTCTTGTAGATGAGGTACTGTAAGTTTGTGTGTGGGATTCTGAGGGTATGTTGGTGGAAACGTACCAGCCAGCAATTTGGTAAAGAAGCCCACTATGGTAGTCAAGACTTCACAAGCAGACCAAGTGCCAGACGCTGCCAGAGTAACCCTGTAGAACAAAAACAGAACTTCAGTCAGTCCACACACATCAATTTAGTTGACAACATATGTTGTGTCCAAAAACCACATAAAACCGGTCTTTCATGCTAAATAACCAAAATTCTCATAAATCCAATTTGTAACCTTCCTTGACGCCCACAACAGCTCCTTGTTGGCGTATAATAACTCGTGAAATAGGTTTCCTGCCTTAGATGGTGACCCTGACCCCTGACTCTTGACCTCTGACCTGAGTGGCAGCAGGAAGCCAGCCCGGATGAAGAGACCCAGTCCCCAGAGTACACGCTGAGCCGCAGGCTGGATGTGGCGGAAGTTAGTAGGCTGCGTGTCCCAGCAGGTTCCAGGACTCTCCAGCTCCTGAGCAGAGAAAGCGCTTGGCTCTCACTCCTCATCATCCCACGATGCTCTCCACCCCCCGCCGGCAGAAACTCACATGATGTCCGCCATCTCAAACTCAGGCTCAGAGCTCAGAGTGTGCACGTTGGCACGAGCTCCCTGGATCTCCTGCTCCAGAGAAGACAGCTCTTTAGCTATGATACCTGAGACAGAAAGAGGAGGGAGGGAGGTAGGGGGGGGGAGGAGATAGAAAGAGAGACAGAGTTAATGCAACAACAGAGAGATTACCATTCCCATAAGTGAGGAGATGTACATCAAAAGGTCGTACTTCCATTGCTATAGGGTTTATAAAGATGTTGATTCTTCTCCTTTGCGCCTCTCTCCATCCGCACAGTAGCCCACTAAAAAGAGGGGGGTATCATACATTAATCATACATGAAACTTTCTTTTGGCCTTGTTAATTCTATCCCTAAGGTATTTTGAAGACGTATTGCAAAAAGCTTATGACATTTTAGTATTCATAATTCTTGTAATTTGATGAGAAGCAATCATTCCTCTGTGCCATGATATCATCATTCATAAGCAGTTGCATCACAGATAGTCTTGGGACCAGACTGTATCTCATAAATGATTATGTTAGCCTGGCTTACAAGACCACATCACATGGTACAACTGACAGGAGTCAAGAGCTGGAGTAAGCAGGTCCACAGAGAATAGGAACACAAAACAGCTATCTTAGACAGGGCCATAAGCATGAAACAGGCAGCCTGGAGTATTTGGAGGCATGTGGTTTCCCCTGAGCGAGACTGTGAGTGAAAACAGTCCACAGGGCACTGTATGACCACAAAGATAATCCTGTGTCTTTTATGGGTCAGCAATTCAATCAACATAATAACAGTAGCTGCTTCTCAAGTTGGCCAACTCCACTATTTGGGCTCCCTTTAATGTAAACAGTGCTACACCAGCAAAAAGACCACTTCTGCATAAGTGTTATATACAGTGGGGCAAAAAAGTATTTAATTGTCAGATTGTGCAAGTTCTCCCACTTAAAAGATGAGAGAGGCCTGTAATTTTCATCATAGGTACACGAATCAACTATGACAGACAAATTTCGGAGAAAAAAAAATCCACAGAAAATCCCATTGTAGGATTTTAATGAATTTATTTGCAAATTATGGTGGAAAAACCAGTATTTGTTCACCTACAAACGACAAGATTTCTGGGCTCTCACAGACCTGTAACTTCTTCTTTAAGAGGCTCCTCTGTCCTCACTCGTTTTTCATGGCATTGTGGCACCTGTTTGAACTTGTTATCAGTATAAAAGACACCTGTCCACAACCTCAAACAGTCACACTCCAAACTTCACAATGGCCAAGACCAAAGAGCAGCCGAAGGACACCACAAAAACAAAATTGTAGACCTGCACCAGGCTGGGAAGACTGAATCTGCAACAGGTAAGCAGCTTGGTTTGAAAAGAAATCCCAACTGTGGGAGCAATTATTAGAAATGGAAGACATACAAGACCACTGATAATCTCCCTCGATCTGGGGCTCCATGCAGATCTCACCCCGTGGGGTCAAAATGATCACAAGAACGGTGAGCAAAAATCCCAGAACCACGCGGGGACCTAGTGAATGACCTGCTGAGAGCTGGGACCAAAGTGACAAAGCCAACCATCAGGTAACACACTACGCCGCCAGGGACTCAAATCCTGCAGTGCGAGACGTGTCCCCCTGCTAAGCCAGTACACCTCCAGGCCCGTCTGAAGTGCATTTGGATGATCCAGAAGAGGATTGGGGAGAATGTCATATGGTCAGATGAAAACCAAAATATAACTTTGGTAAAAACTCAACTTCGTCATGTTTGGAGGACAAAGAATGCTGAGTTGCACCAAAGAACACCATACCTACTGTGAAGCATGGGGTTGGAAACATCATGCTTTGGGGGGCTGTTTCCTGCAAAGGGACCAGGACGACTGATCCGTGTAAAGGAAAGAAATGTGAATGGGGCCATGTATGGAATGAGATTTTGAGTGAAACCCTCCTTCCATCAGCAAGGGCATTGAAGATGAAACGTGGCTGGGTCTTTTCAGCATGACAATGATCCCAAACACACCGCCGGGCAACGAAGGAGTGGCTTGCAGACAGAAGCATTTCTTAAGGTCCTGGAGTGGCTCTAGCCAGTCTCCAGATCTCAACCCCATAGAAAAAATCTTTGGAGGGAGTTGAAAGTCTTGTGTTGCCCAGCGACAGCCCCCAAAAACATCACTGCTCTAGAGGAGATCTGCATGGAGGAATGGGCCAAAATACCAGCAACAGTCATGTGAAAACCTTGTGAAGAACTTGAAAACGTTTTGACCTGTGTCACAACAAAGGGTATATTAACAAAGTATTGAGAAACTTTTGTTTATTGACCAAATACTTATTTTCCACCATTCATATTCCAATAAATTCATTAAAAAATCCTACAATGTGATTTCGGAATTTTTTTTCTAATTTTGTCTGTCATAGTTGACGTGTACCTGTGATGAAAATTACAGGCCTCTCATCTTTTTAAGTGGGAGAACTTGCACAATTGGTGGCTGACTAAATACTTTT
>NW_025540239.1:0-8618 GCF_020615455.1 Coregonus clupeaformis | reverse complement strand
CAAGGGAGGAGGGACCAAGATTCACTGGGGTCCGAAGCAGCAGGGCCCTTCGTAGGATCTCAAGCGCCTGGGCCACTTGCTCCGATTCTGGTGACCCCTGACCCAGAGAGACCTTTCGTGGTGGAGGTGGACGCCCAGAGGTGGGGGGTGGGAGCCGTTTCTGTCACAGAGGGGTGCGGATGGGAGATTACACCCTTGTGCCTTCTTGTCTCGCCGCCTGTCTGAGGCCGAGCGCAACTACCACGTGGGGGATCTAGAGTTGCTTAAGTGTAAACTGGCCTTGGAAGAGTGGCGCCCACTGGCTTGAGGGGCCTCAGCACCCTTTCCAGGTTCTCACAGACCACAAGAACCTGGAATATCTCCAACAGGCTAAGGATGGAACCCGCAAGCACGATGGTCCCTTTTCTTTAATCGATTCCAGTTCCTCCTGACTTACCGACCTGGCACCAAGAACGCTGCCGGATGCTCTGTCTCGAGTCTATTCTCCCGAGGTACAAGAGAAGCCCTTGGCATCGTTATTCCGAGGTCTAGGATCACGCACCTCTTCAGTGGGAACTAGAAAGAGGGGTACTGAGAAGTTTGCCCATGAGCCCGATCCAGGCGGTGTGGTCCTGCCGGCTCGCCTGTACGCCTCTCTCGGTTCGGGCCTGCCTTGCAGTGGGGTCATGAGTCGCCTGACATGCCATCCTGGCAGTGCTCGCACATGGAGTTCCTCCGACGGCGGTCTTGGTGGCCGCCCATCAAGAAGGACGTGCAGGTCTTTGTTGAGGCCTGCTCCTGTGTGCAACCAGGGAAAGTCGACACGCCAGCGACCCCAGGACTGCTCCATCCCTGCCTGTTCTCGAAGGCCATGGTCACACCTTCCTGGACTTTGTTATGTGGACTTCCTCTTATCCTAGGGCAACACCAACATCTTTGTGGTGGTAGACCGTTTCTCTAAGGCTGCCGGGTTTATTCCCTGCCTAAGTTGCCTCGGCCAGAGACTGCTGAGCTCCTCATGAACCATGTCTTCCGATATTTGGCATTCCCTGACGTGGTCTTGACCGAGGTCCCCACCCCGCCCCGGTTTTGGGGGGCCTTCTGCAGGCTTATTGGGGCCACAGCCAGCCTATCGTCAGGATTCCATCCAGAGTCTAATGGCCAAACGGAACGGATTAATTCAGATCTGGAGACCACCTCAGGTGTATGGCGGCCAGTAATCCTACTGCCTTGGGCCACTCTATATCATTTGGGCTGAATATGCCCACAACACCTTCCAGTCTCAGCCACCGGATTGTCCTCTTCGAATGCCAGTCTGCTGTAACAACCCTCCATTATTTCCAGAGGAAGAGGCGCAAGTTGGTGTTTCTCGGCCCAGCGCTTTGTCCAACGCTGCAGGCGGACCTGAAAGAAGGCCAGGTGCACCCTCCTTCGACCTCCCAGAGATACTCAAAGTCAGGCTAATCGCCACCGCCGACTCCGGCCCCTAGTTTCCGAGCTGGTCAGAGAGTCGGCTGATAACCAAGAACTTGCCCCGGCCTTAATCCAAGAAGCTTTCCCAGAGATACATCGCCTTTCCGCATTGCTAGAAAGGTTAACCCTCCAGATCGTTAGTTCCCCGTCGCCCCTTAGAGTTAACCCCACTTTCCATGTTTCACTCCTTAAACCTGTCTTGTCTTCCTTTTGCCCCCCACACAGACCCCCCGCCACCTCCCAGGATCATAGACGTCAGCCAGCCTACACAGTCCGGGCCGGATACTGGACTCGGAGGGTCCAGAACTCTGCAGTATCTGGGTGGACTGGGAGGCTACGGGCCAGGAGGAGCGCCTCCTGGGTTCCAGCCAGGGACATCCTGGACCCAGGGTTGATCCGAGATTTTCGCACCCTGGGGCCAGGGGTGTTCTGGAAGGAACGCCAGGAGCTTCTGCCTCTAGAGGAGGGGGGTCCTGCTGGGCTTCCTGCTTCCCTTGTTTGTCTCCCTGGCTTCTAGAGGTCAGCTGTGTTCCCTTTGCCTTAGTTCTTCCTCATGTGTCCTAATTAGCTTATCCAGGTCACCTGTGCCTTGTTTTTCTTGTGTATTTTAGCTGTGTGTTTTCCTGTTTGTCACTTGGTTAATAAGGGCCCTGACTGTGTGTCTCCTGCTTTGTCTCACCGTGTCTGTCCTAGTAAGTTTTTTGAAGTTATTCAGTTTGTTTTTTTCTTCGTGGAGTTGCTTGTTTTGCTTCCTGTTTTGTGAACATTAAATCTACTTGCCTGGAGTATTGCCTTGGGTGTTTCATTTGGGTCCTACAACATCTCCTCTGTGGCTAAGGGTAGTACCCCAGCCTCTACACTTCTGAGACCGGAGTTCTAACCCGGATTGTGACAATGTCAAAAATGTTATGAATTTATTTGCATTTTAATGAGACAAATAAGTATTTGACCCTCTTCAAAACATGACTTAGTACTTGGTGGCAAAACCCTTGTTGGAACCAGAGGCTGACGCTTTCTTGTAGTTGGCCACCAGGTTTGCACACATCTCAGGAGGGATTTTGTCTCACTCCTCTATGCAGATCTTCCCTCTCCAAGTTGGCTAAGGTTCGAGCCTGATGTTTGGCAACTCGAACCTTCAGCTCCACAGATTTTCTATGGGGATTAAGGTCTGGAGACTGCCAAGGCCACCCAGGACCTTAATGTGCTTCTTCTTGAGCCAAATTGTTGCCTTGGCCGTGTGTTCGATCATTGTCATGCTGGAATACCCATCCACAACCCATTTTCAATGCCCTTGCTGAGGGAAGGAGGTTCTCACTCTAAGATTTGACGGCACATGGCCCCGCTCCATCGTCCCTTTGATGCGGTGAAGTTGTCCTGTCCCTTAGCAGAAAAACACCCCCAAAGCATGTTTCCACCTCCATGTTTGACAGTGGGGATGGTGTTCTTGGGGGTCATAGGCAGCATTCCTCCTCCTCCAAACACGGAAGTAGTTGAGTTGATGCCAAAGAGCCCATTTTTGGTCTCATCTGACCACAACACTTTCACCCAGTTCTCCTCTCTGAATCATTCAGATGTTCATTGGCAAACTTCAGATGGGCCTGTATATGTGCTTTCTGAGCAGGGGGACCTTTGGTGGCACTGCAGGATTTCATCCCTTCACGGCGTAGTGTTATACCAATTGTTTTCTTGCGACTATGGTCCCAGCTGCCTTTGAGATCATTGACAAGATCCTCCTGTGTAGTTCTGGGCTGATTCTCACTGTTCTCATGATCATTGCAACTCCACGAGGTGAGATCATGAATGGAGCCCCAGGCCGAGGGAGATTGGATTGTTCTTTTGTGTTTCTTCCATTTGCGAATAATCATACCAACTAAGTGTCACTCTTCACATGGTCTTGTAGCCCATCTCCAGCCTTGTGTAGGTCTACAATCGCACATTTACATTTTGAGGTGACACTCTTGTCCAGAGCGACTTACAGTTAGTGAGTGCATACATTATTTTATTTCTTTTTCTATACTGGCCCCTCATGTGGAATCGAACTCACAACCCTGGCGTTGCAAATGGCATGCTCTACCAACTGAGCTACATCTTGTCCATGACATCTCGAGAGCTCTTTGGTCTTGGCCATGGTGAAGAGTTTGGAATCTGATTGATTGATTGCTTGGACAGGTGTCTCTTATACAGGTAATAAGTTGTGATTAGAGCACTCCTTTAAGAGTGTGCTCCTAATCTCAACTGCTACCTGTATAAAAGACACCTGGGAGCCAGAAATCTTCTTGATTGAGAGTCAATACTTATTTCCCTCTATTAAAATGCTAATCAATTTCTTATTACATTTTTGACATGCTTTTGGGGATCTTGCTGTTATTCTGTCTCTACTGTTCAAATAAACCTACCATTAAAATTATAGACAGATCATGTTTCTGCCAGTGGGCAAACGAACAAAATCAGCAGGATCAAATAATTTTTTTCCCTCACTGTATATAAAAGATTTTAATGCAAATGTAGGAAACTAA
The DNA here is from genome assembly GCF_020615455.1 of Coregonus clupeaformis. NCBI lineage: Eukaryota > Metazoa > Chordata > Actinopteri > Salmoniformes > Salmonidae > Coregonus > Coregonus clupeaformis. Next base: position 4,650 of record NW_025540239.1, on the reverse strand, counting down.
AGGCAACAAGCACATACTGACAGTAGGTAAGCAGGCACAAATGCATTAAAACAAACTAAAAGTCAAGTTAACAGAGCTATAAATAGTGCCTTAATGCATTAGAATATGGGCGAAGGGGAAGGGGAAGGGGGAAAGGGGATACCTAGTCAGTTGCAGAATTGAATGCATTCAACCGAAATGTCTCTTTTTTAACCCAACCCCACTGGAATCAGAGACACTCATGGCTCATCCATCTGTTCATTGATCTATTAATTCACAGGAACAAAACACATCAGCTGGAAGGGGCTGTGCTTCCTCCTGTCACTACTCACTACATACAAGAGGAGATACTTATCCACTATTGTTCAATGGAGAAAGGACATGCTCGCAACTGTCTTACTGCGGAATTCTGTTCTTGCAGCTGATACACCATGGTCTATAGGAATACCATGCTGGGGCACCAGTCTGGGAAAGTTGATATCAAACACATCATAGACTTGAAGCACACATCCAATGCTCCCACAATGTACCTTGCTCCAATTTCTGTATCAAATGACTGTAAACAAAAGTGAGCAGTCCAAGTAAATCCAATACAAATTGGTAGGGTCTGGTAACCTCTGCCTGGCGAAGGTACTCAATCAAGTTGGTTCCAACCTGTTAGATAGAAATCATTAGCTTTAAGAATAAGGGAGGTCTTGTGTAAAGCATGGAGGCACACTGACAAATGCCATAACATACTACTTATTTTGTATACTATATAGCCATTTACATCAATACAAACACCAAATCTCGTTTGATGCCTATATCTTCCATTAATTTGGGTCTGTCTATAGGTTCATGGAGGGTGCAATATGCATAATAGATTTTGGAATGCTGTCTTTCATTTAAGGTTTACAAATGCAATCATCTAATTTCCCCATCAAATCTCCATATGCCTATCCACTATTTAAACTTACAGGCTGCAAGTCAATGGACTTTCTGGTCTCTTCAAGCTGGGTCAGAATGTCTTTCTGCCAACCTTGTAGACTTCCCGCCTCCCGACAACACACTGACCACACTTGCCATGAAATCTTAAATAATGTCACCTTGTGTATCTGGGAGAGAATGTTTAGGAATATTGATTGTTTCAGGATAAAAATGGGTGAGGAAACTGAGGCACCTCACCAGCAGGGTCATTTCAAACTATACCTGCACTTCAAGAGAAGATCGCTTTTGTCCTTGAATATTAGCAATCCAGTTCTTTGGGTGAGTTTCCAGCAGTCCGGGAAGTTTAAAATGGAGAAGTCCTGGAGAAATCTGTAGTAGTGCAGACAAACAATTACTTTTCCATTGCAGTTAATCATTAGTCTGGCTAACACCTAACTCTCAAAGTGCTCCTGACCTCATTCCCTGGAATGGCTTTTTGATGTTGTAGGCACAATGTTTCGATAAGAAGGGGCCTCTTTCTCACCAAACACCCACAGCCCCACTCAGCCCCCCGAGCTCCGCCTTCTATTACAATGGTTGGATTTGCAAATTCAAACAATGAGAGGTTTCAACCCCCGAGCAAAAACAAACATTTGAGAGAACCTAATCAACCCAGTCGACAATTTATGAGCAAATATTGCATTAAAAACAGCCTCTTTTCCAAACCAGTGTGGTCACAGCTCTCCCTGTGTAAGTGCATCCTACGCGAGCGAGCAAACTGCCTCTCCCATCAATACTATTAGCCAACGCTCAATCTTTTGAGAATAAAATTGACGTATTTAAGATTACGTTATCCTACCAACGGACATATTAAAAACTGTAATATCTTATGTTTCACGGAGTCATGGCTGAACGACAACAATGATACCATTCAGCTGTAGGCTACACGCTACATCGAGACAGAACGCTGGCCCGTAAGACAAAGGGTGGCGGTCTCTGTATATTTGTAAACAACAGCTGGTGTACAAAAATCAAATACTAAGGAAGTCTCGGTAGGTTTTGCTCGCCTGAGGTAGAGACCTTATGATAAGCTGTAGACCACACTATTTACCAAGAGAGTTTTCAGCTATATTTTTTCATAGCTGTCTATTTACCACCACAAACCAATGCTGGCATTAAGATTGGGTAATTGAATGAGTTGTACAAGGCCATTAATCAACAGGAAAACTTTCATCCAGATGCAGCGCTCCTAGTGGCCGGGGACTTTAATGCAGGGAACCAACTGCCTCTACCTAATTTCCTACCAGCATGTCAAATGTGCAACCAGAGGGAAAAAAACACTAGACCACCTTTTACTCCACACACAGAGACATAAAGCTTTCCTCGCCTCCATTTGGCAAATTCGACCATAATCTCCATATCCTCCTGATTCCTGCTTATAAGCAAAAACTGAAGCAGAAGCACCAGATTCGGTTAATAAAAAGTGGTCAGATGATGATGCTGTTACAGGACTGTTTTGGTTAGCACAGACTGGAACATGTTCCGGGATTTCAGGAGGCATTAGAGGAGTACACTACATCAATACTGGTTTAATAATAAGTGCATTTGGCGATGTCGCCCCCACAGTGACCGTATCGCATATACCAACCAAGTCATGGATTACAGGCAACATCCGCACTGAGCTAAAGGGTGAGCACGCCAAGGAACGGACTTTAAATCGCCTTATAAGAAATTCCGCTATGACCTCCGGACGTAACCATCAAATACAGGCAAAGAGTCAATACAGGCTCAAGATTGAACGATACACACCGGCTCTGACGCTTGTCGGATGTGGCAGGGCTTTAGAAAACTATTACAGACTACAAAGGAAGCACAGGCCGCTGGCCGCCCAGTGACACAAGCCTACCAGGACGAGCTAAAACCACTTTCTATGCTCGCCTTGAGGCAAGCAACACTGACATGCATGAGAGCACCAGCTGTTCCGGGACGATTGCGTGATCACGCTCTCCGTAGCCGATGTGAGTAAGACTTTTACAAGTCAACATTCACAAGGCCGCTGGGCCAGACGGATTACCAGGGCGTGTACTCCGAGCATGTGCTGACCAACTGGCAAGTGTCTTCACTGACATTTTCAACATGTCCCTGACCGAGTCTGTAATACCAACATGTTTCAAGCAGACCACCATAGTCCCCACCAAGAACTCTAAGATAACCTGTCGCAAATGACTCACTGACCTGCGGGCACCGACGCTCAGAGCTAAGTGAAGTGGCTTTGAAAGACTGGTCATGGCTCACATCAACAGCATAATCCCAGAAACCCTAGACCCACTCCAATTTGCATACCGCCCCCAACAGATCCACAGATGATGCACCTCAATCGCACCCACACTGCCCTTTTCCTACCTGACAAGAGGAACACCTACGTGAGAATGCTATTCATTGACTACAGCTCAGCATTCAACACCATAGTGCCCTCTAAGCTCATCACTAAGCTAAGGATCCTGGGACTAAACACCTCCCTCTGCAACTGGATCCTGGACTTCCTGACGGGCCGCCCCAGGTGAAAGGGTAGGTAACAACACACCTGCCACACTGATCTCAACACGGGGCCCTCAGGGTGCGTGCTCAGTCCCCTCCTGTACTCTCTGTTCACCCATGACTGCATGGCCAGGCACCTACTCCAACACCATCAATAAGTTTGCCGCCACGACACAACAGCAGTAGGCCTGATCACACCGACACCATGAGACAGCCTATAGGGAGGAGGTCAGGAGATCTGGCCGTGTGGTGCCAGGACAACAACCTCTCCCTCAACGTGACCAAGACAAAGGAGATGATTGTGGACTACAGGAAAAAAAAAGAGGACTGAGCACATTTCATTCTCATCGACGGGGCTGTAGTGGAACAGGTTGAGAGCTTCAAGTTTCCTTGGTGTCCACATCACCAACGAACTATCATGGTCCAAGCACACCAAGACAGTCAGTGAAGAGGGCACGACAAAGCCCATTCCTCAGGAGACTAAAAAGATTTGGCATGGGTCCTCAGATCCTCAAAAATTCTAAGCAGCTGCACCATCGAGAGCATCCTGACTGGTTGCATCACCGCCTGGGTATGGCAACTGCTTGGCCTCTGACCGCAAGGCACTACAGAGGTAGGTGCGTGACGGCTCCAGTACATCACTGGGGCAAAGCTCTGCCATCCAAGACCTCTATACCAGGCGGCCCAGAGGAAGGCCCTCAAAATTGTCAAAGACTCCAGCCACTCCTAGTCATAGACTGTTCTCTGCTACCGCACGGCAAGCGTAACTGAGTGCCAAGTCTAGGTCCAAAAGACTTCTCAACAGCTTCTACCAAGCCATAAGACTCTTGAACAGCTAATCGATGGCTACCCGACTATTTGCACTGCCCCCAAATTTCATCCTTTTTACGTTGCTGCTACTCTGTTAAGTATTTATGCATAGTCACTTTAACTCTACCTATATGTAAGCATATTACCTCTCAATCTACAACGGAAGTCAGGTGCCCGCACATTGACTTCCTGCACTGCTACTCTTCCTCAGCATATAAAACTTCCTACTGTCACTATTTTACTTTCTGCTCTTTGTTTTTCTCAACACTTTTTTTTTTTTGTTGCTTGGTCTTTATTCTTACTTTTTTTGTTTAAAATAAACGCACTGTTGGTTAAGGGCCAAAGTGTTACTTCACCGTAATGTCTGCACTTGCTGTAATGGCCCGGCGCATGTGACCACAAAAATTTGATTTGATT
>NW_025540238.1:0-8639 GCF_020615455.1 Coregonus clupeaformis | reverse complement strand
TGGCAGCTAGCACTCCGGGGACGGCGAACGCCGAAGCCTGCCCGAACCAGGAGGAGGAGCAGCCTCGGCCGAAACCGTGACAATAACCAGGGGAGGGATGGTAGTGTAGTTTACTATAACCAGGGTAGGGATGGTAGGGTAGTTTACTATAACCAGGGTAGGTATGGTAGTGTAGTTTACTATAACCAGGGTAGGGATGGTATGGTGGTTTACTATAACCAGGGGAGGGATGCTAGGGTAGTTTACTATAACCAGGGGAGGGATGGTAGTGTAGTTTACTATAACCAGGGTAGGGATGGTAGTGTAGTTTACTATAACCAGGGTAGGGATGGTAGGGTAGTTACTATAACCAGGGGAGGGATGGTAGTGTAGTTTACTATAACCAGGGTAGGGGTGGTAGTGTAGTTTACTATAACCAGGGTAGGGTGGTAGGGTAGTTTACTATAACCAGTGGAGGGATGATAGGGTAGTTTACTATAACCAGGGGAGGGATGGTAGTGTAGTTTACTATAACCAGGGTAGGGTTGGTAGTGTAGTTTACTATAACCAGGGTAGGGATGGTAGGGTAGTTTACTATAACCAGTGGAGGGATGGTAGGGTAGTTTACTATAACCAGGGTAGGAATGGTAGTGTAGTTTACTATAACCAGGGTAGGGGTGGTAGTGTAGTTTACTATAACCAGTGGAGGGGTGGTAGGGTAGTTTACTATAACCAGGGTAGGTGTGGTAGGGTAGTTTACTATAACCAGGGTAAGGGTGGTAGGGTAGTTTACTATAACCAGGGTAGGGATGGTAGGGTAATTTACTATAACCAGGGTAGGGATGGTAGGGTAGTTTACTATAACCAGTGGAGGGATGGTAGGGTAGTTTACTATAACCAGGGTAGGAATGGTAGTGTAGTTTACTATAACCAGGGTAGGTATGGTAGTGTAGTTTACTATAACCAGTGGAGGGGTGGTAGTGTAGTTTACTATAACCAGGGTAGGGGTGGTAGGGTAGTTTACTATAACCAGGGTAGGAATGGTAGGGTAGTTTACTATAACCAGGGTAGGGATGGTAGGGTAGTTTACTATAACCAGGGTAGGGGATGGTAGGGTAGTTTACTATAACCAGGGTAGGGATGGTAGGGTAGTTTACTATAACCAGGGTAGGGATGGTAGGGTAGTTTACTCCAACCAGGGGTAGTTTACTCCAAAACCACTGTGACTGTGGGGAGAGTTTCTCTCAACACGGCAACTTAAAAACACACCAATATATACATACAGGAGAAAAGCCTCATCATATGTCTCCGACCAGTTAAGATTAAAGTCACTCCATCGCTTAATTCTCATCTCGTAAGAGAAGCTGTAACGTTGAATTGTATCAAGAAGAAAGCGTAGAAAACTATTGTAATCCTATTGTTTCTCAAATCAAATTGTATTAGCAGCGTATACATATTTTGCAGATGTTATCGTGGGTGTAGTGAAATGCTTATGTTCCTAGCTAGTAGCTAACAGTAGGCGGCAGGTAGCTTTAGTGGTTAAGAGCGTTGTGCCAGTAACCGAAAGGTCGCTGGTTCTAATCCCCGAGCCGACTAGGTGAAAAACTGTTGATGTGCCCTTGAGCAAGGCACTTAACCCTAATTGCTCCTGTAAGTCGCTCTGGATAAGAGCGTCTGCTAAATGACAAAACATAATAATACAAAACAACAGTGCAGTAGCACCTAGCTAGTAGCTAACAATACAAACCAACAGTGCAGTAGTAGATGGCTAGTAGCTAACAATACAAACCAACAGTGCAGTAATACCTAGCTAGTAGCTAACAATACAAACCAACAGTGCAGTAGTAGATGGCTAGTAGCTAACAATACAAACCAACAGTGCAGTAATACCTAGCTAGTAGCTAACAATACAAACCAACAGTGCAGTAGTAGATAGCTAGTAGCTAACAATACAAACCAACAGTGCAGTAGTAGATAGCTAGTAGCTAACAATACAAACCAACAGTGCAGTAATACATAGCTAGTAGCTAACAATACAAACCAACAGTGCAGTAGTAGATAGCTAGTAGCTAACAATACAAACCAACAGTGCAGTAGTAGATAGCTAGTAGCTAACAATACAAACCAACAGTGCAGTAGTAGATAGCTAGTAGCTAACAATACAAACCAACAGTGCAGTAATACCTAGCTAGTAGCTAACAATACAAACCAACAGTGCAGTAGTAGATAGCTAGTAGCTAACAATACAAACCAACAGTGCAGTAGTAGATGGCTAGTAGCTAACAATACAAACCAACAGTGCAGTAATAGATAGCTAGTAGCTAACAATACAAACCAACAGTGCAGTAATACCTAGCTAGTAGCTAACAATACAAACCAACAGTGCAGTAGTAGATAGCTAGTAGCTAACAATACAAACCAACAGTGCAGTAGTAGATAGCTAGTAGCTAACAATACAAACCAACAGTCCAGTAATACCTAGCTAGTAGCTAACAATACAAACCAACAGTGCAGTAGTAGATAGCTAGTAGCTAACAATACAAACCAACAGTGCAGTAGTAGATAGCTAGTAGCTAACAATACAAACCAACAGTGCAGTAGTACCTAGCTAGTAGCTAACAATACAAACCAACAGTGCAGTAGTACCTAGCTAGTAGCTAACAATACAAACCAACAGTGCAGTAGTAGATAGCTAGCAACAATACAAACCAACAGTGCAGTAGTAGATAGCTAGTAGCTAACAATACAAACCAACAGTGCAGTAGTAGATAGCTAGTAGCTAACAATACAAACCAACAGTGCAGTAGTAGCTGGCTAGTAGCTAACAATACAAACCAACAGTGCAGTAGTAGCTGGCTAGTAGCTAACAATACAAACCAACAGTGCAGTAGTAGATAGCTAGTAGCTAACAATACAAACCAACAGTGCAGTAGTAGATAGCTAGTAGCTAACAATACAAACCAACAGTGCAGTAGTAGATAGCTAGTAGCTAACAATACAAACCAACAGTGCAGTAGTACCTAGCTAGTAGCTAACAATACAAACCAACAGTGCAGTAGTAGATAGCTAGTAGCTAACAATACAAACCAACAGTGCAGTAGTAGATAGCTAGTAGCTAACAATACAAACCAACAGTGCAGTAGTACCTAGCTAGTAGCTAACAATACAAACCAACAGTGCAGTAGTAGATAGCTAACAATACAAACCAACAGTGCAGTAGTACCTAGCTAGTAGCTAACAATATAAACCAACAGTGCAGTAGTAGTTAGCTAGTAGCTAACAATACAAACCAACAGTGCAGTAATACCTAGCTAGTAGCTAACAATACAAACCAACAGTGCAGTAGTAGATGGCTAGTAGCTAACAATACAAACCAACAGTGCAGTAGTACCTAGCTAGTAGCTAACAATACAAACCAACAGTGCAGTAATACCTAGCTAGTAGCTAACAATACAAACCAACAGTGCAGTAGTACCTAGCTAGTAGCTAACAATACAAACCAACAGTGCAGTAGTACCTAGCTAGTAGCTAACAATACAAACCAACAGTGCAGTAGTAGTAGCTAACAATACAAACCAACAGTGCAGTAGTAGCTGGCTAGTAGCTAACAATACAAACCAACAGTGCAGTAGTAGATAGCTAGTAGCTAACAATACAAACCAACAGTGCAGTAGTAGATAGCTAGTAGCTAACAATACAAACCAACAGTGCAGTAGTAGATAGCTAGTAGCTAACAATACAAACCAACAGTGCAGTAGCACATAGCTAGTAGCTAACAATACAAACCAACAGTGCAGTAGTAGTAGCTAACAATACAAACCAACAGTGCAGTAGTAGATGGCTAGTAGCTAACAATACAAACCAACAGTGCAGTAGTAGATAGCTAGTAGCTAACAATACAAACCAACAGTGCAGTAGTAGATAGCTAGTAGCTAACAATACAAACCAACAGTGCAGTAGTAGATAGCTAGTAGCTAACAATACAAACCAACAGTGCAGTAGTAGATAGCTAGTAGCTAACAATACAAACCAACAGTGCAGTAGTAGATAGCTAGTAGCTAACAATACAAACCAACAGTGCAGTAGTAGATAGCTAGTAGCTAACAATACAAACCAACAGTGCAGTAGTAGATAGCTAGTAGCTAACAATACAAACCAACAGTGCAGTAGTAGATAGCTAGTAGCTAACAATACAAACCAACAGTGCAGTAGTAGATAGCTAGTAGCTAACAATACAAACCAACAGTGCAGTAGTAGATGGCTAGTAGCTAACAATACAAACCAACAGTGCAGTAGTACCTAGCTAGTAGCTAACAATACAAACCAACAGTGCAGTAGTAGATAGCTAGTAGCTAACAATACAAACCAACAGTGCAGTAGTACCTAGCTAGTAGCTAACAATACAAACCAACAGTGCAGTAGTACCTAGCTAGTAGCTAACAATACAAACCAACAGTGCAGTAGTAGTTAGCTAGTAGCTAACAATACAAACCAACAGTGCAGTAGTACCTAGCTAGTAGCTAACAATACAAACCAACAGTGCAGTAGTAGATAGCTAGTAGCTAACAATACAAACCAACAGTGCAGTAGTAGCTAGCTAGTAGCTAACAATACAAACCAACAGTGCAGTAGTACCTAGCTAGTAGCTAACAATACAAACCAACAGTGCAGTAGTAGATAGCTAGTAGCTAACAATACAAACCAACAGTGCAGTAGTACCTAGCTAGTAGCTAACAATACAAACCAACAGTGCAGTAGTACCTAGCTAGTAGCTAACAATACAAACCAACAGTGCAGTAGTAGATAGCTAGTAGCTAACAATACAAACCAACAGTGCAGTAGTACCTAGCTAGTAGCTAACAATACAAACCAACAGTGCAGTAGTAGATAGCTAGTAGCTAACAATACAAACCAACAGTGCAGTAGTACCTAGCTAGTAGCTAACAATACAAACCAACAGTGCAGTAGTAGCTAGCTAGTAGCTAACAATACAAACCAACAGTGCAGTAGTAGCTAGCTAGTAGCTAACAATACAAACCAACAGTGCAGTAATACCTAGCTAGTAGCTAACAATACAAACCAACAGTGCAGTAGTAGATAGCTAACAATACAAACCAACAGTGCAGTAATACCTAGCTAGTAGCTAACAATACAAACCAACAGTGCAGTAGTACATAGCTAGTAGCTAACAATACAAACCAACAGTGCAGTAGTACCTAGCTAGTATCTAACAATACAAACCAACAGTGCAGTAGTAGATAGCTAGTAGCTAACAATACAAACCAACAGTGCAGTAATACCTAGCTAGTAGCTAACAATACAAACCAACAGTGCAGTAGTAGATAGCTAGTAGCTAACAATACAAACCAACAGTGCAGTAATACCTAGCTAGTAGCTAACAATACAAACCAACAGTGCAGTAGTACCTAGCTAGTAGCTAACAATACAAACCAACAGTGCAGTAGTAGATAGCTAGTAGCTAACAATACAAACCAACAGTGCAGTAGTACCTAGCTAGTAGCTAACAATACAAACCAACAGTGCAGTAGTAGCTAGCTAGTAGCTAACAATACAAACCAACAGTGCAGTAATACCTAGCTAGTAGCTAACAATACAAACCAACAGTGCAGTAGTAGCTAGCTAGTAGCTAACAATACAAACCAACAGTGCAGTAGTACCTAGCTAGTAGCTAACAATACAAACCAACAGTGCAGTAGTACCTAGCTAGTAGCTAACAATACAAACCAACAGTGCAGTAGTAGCTAGCTAGTAGCTAACAATACAAACCAACAGTGCAGTAGTACCTAGCTAGTAGCTAACAATACAAACCAACAGTGCAGTAGTAGATAGCTAGTAGCTAACAATACAAACCAATAGTGCAGTAGTAGATAGCTAGTAGCTAACAATACAAACCAACAGTGCAGTAGTACCTAGCTAGTAGCTAACAATACAAACCAACAGTGCAGTAATACCTAGCTAGTAGCTAACAATACAAACCAACAGTGCAGTAGTACCTAGCTAGTAGCTAACAATATAAACCAACAGTGCAGTAGTAGTAGCTAGTAGCTAACAATACAAACCAACAGTGCAGTAGAACCTAGCTAGTAGCTGACAATACAAACCAACAGTGCAGTAGTAGTTAGCTAACAATATAAACCAACAGTGCAGTAGTAGCTAGCTAGTAGCTAACAATACAAACCAACAGTGCAGTAGTAGCTAGCTAGTAGCTAACAATACAAACCAACAGTGCAGTAGTAGATAGCTAGTAGCTAACAATACAAAACAATAACGCAAATAAAATGAAAAATAAAAAAAGGAACTAAGAAATGTAGAAATATTAGAACGAGCAATGTCAGAGTCCGGAATATAAATATATGTATATGATGGTGTGTATAGACATTATGGACAGTATATGAATAGAAAAGGTGTGGACAGCAGTAGTTATATAGGATGAACCATGACTAGAATACAGTATATACATATGAAGTGGACAGCAGTAGTTATATAGGATGAACCATGAATAGAATACACTATATACATATGAAGTGGACAGCAGTAGTTATATAGGATGAACCATGACTAGAATACAGTATATACATATGAAGTGGACAGCAGTAGTTATATAGGATGAGCCTTGACTAGAATACAGTATATACATATGAAGTGGACAGCAGTAGTTATATAGGATGAACCATGACTAGAATACAGTATATACATATGAAGTGGACAGCAGTAGTTATATAGGATGAACCATGACTAGAATACAGTATATACATATGAAGTGGACAGCAGTAGTTATATAGGATGAACCATGACTAGAATACAGTATATACATATGAAGTGGGTAAAACAGTATGTAAACATTATTAAAGTGACCAGTGTTCAATAACTATGTACATAGGGCAGGGTTGAGTACCGGGTGGTAGCTGGCAAGAAACAGTGACTGAAGTTAAAGTTCAGGGCAGGGTACTGGGCAGAGGCTGGCTAGTAGTGACTATTTAATAGTGTGATGGCCTGGAGATAAAAGCTTTGATGCGCCTGTATTGTCTCCTCCTTCTAGATGATAGTGGGGTGAGCAGGCCATGGCTCGGGTGGCTGAGGTCCTTGATGATCTTCTTGGTCTCCTGAGACACCGGGTGCCATAGATGACCTGGAGGGCAGGCAGTGTGCCCTCTGTGATGCGTTGGGCTGACCGCACCACCCTCTGGAGAGCCCTGCGGCTGCGGACGGTGCAGTTGCTGTACCAGGCGGTGATACAGCCCCGACAGGATGCTCTCAATGATGCAGGTGTAGAAGTTTGTGAGGGTCTTAGGGGCCAAGCCAAATTTCTTCAGCCTCCTGTTGCGCCTTCTTCACCACGTCTGTATGAAGGGACCATTTCAGGTTGTCAGTGATGTGCACGTTGAGTAACATGAAGTTTTTGACCCTCTCCACTGCGGCCCGTCGATGTGGATGGGGGGCGTGCTCCTTCTGCTGTCTCCGAAGTCCACGATCAGGTCCTTTTGTTTTGTCGTTGAGGAAGAGGCTATTTTCCTTGATATGACCCTTAACTAGCCTCTCAAATCACTTCATGATAACAGAAGTGAGCGCTACGGGGCGATAGTCATTTAGTTCCGTTACCTTCGCTTTCTTGGGTACAGGAACAATGGTGGACATCTTGAAGCAAGTGGGTACAACACACTGGGATATGGAGAGATTGAATATGTCCGTAAACACTCCAGCCAGCTGGTCTGTGCATGCTCTGAGGACGTGGTTAGAGATGCCGTCTGGGCCGGCAGCCTTACAAGGGTTAACACGCTTGAATGTCTTACTCACGTCAGCCATGGAGAACGAGAGCTCACTGTCCTCATGAGCGGTGGTGACCCGCGTCGGCGGCACTGTGTTTTCCTCGAAGCGGGCGAAGAAGGTGTTTAGCTTGTCCGTGAGCAAGATGTCGGTGTCCGAGACTTGGCTTGTTTTCCCTTTATAATCCGTGATGGTCTGGAGTCCCTGCCACATACATCTCGTGTCTGAGCCGGGGGGGGTACGAACAAAGGATCCAATTCAGGATAGTCGTATCTCTGATTGAAATGCTGGTGCGTGACCGCAATTCTAATATCCCAAAGTTATTTTCGACTAGGTAATAATGCAAGAAACGTTCTGAGCAAATAATGTCAGATATAACACAAATATATACAGTACCAGTCAAAACTTTGGACACACCTACTCATTCAAGAACTTTGAAATAACACATATGGAATCTTGTAGTAACCAAAAAAGTGTTAAACAAATCAAAATATATATTTAGAGTGTGCAAAGCTGTCATCAAGGCAAAGGGTGGCTACTTTGAAGAATCTCAAATATTAAATATATTTTGATTTGTTTAACACTTTTTTGGGTTGCTACATGATTCCATATGTGTTATTTAATAGTTTTGATGTCTTCACTATTATTCAACAATGTAGAAAATAGTTAAAAAATTAAGAAAAACCCTTGAATGAGTAGGAGTGTCCAAACATTCGACTGTTACTGTATATATACTGCGAAGTTGGAACAGGGCGAGCATGTCTGTCGGCGCCATCTTGTATCACTGTGAGAGAACTGTGCAGAGGAAAGAGCGCATTATAGAATGTTAGCATCTCTTTACTGTACTGATCAGTGTTGCACCTGGTCAGTTTTGG
>NW_025540237.1:0-8662 GCF_020615455.1 Coregonus clupeaformis | reverse complement strand
AGAACAAATGAGTACCTGCTTTTAGAGGCATGTGTTTCACACTGTCCAAAACGATTGCAAAGGCTGTTTGGAGTCAAGGGCATATTGACACAGTCTGGAAACAATACAACAGTTTTACAGAGGGTGAGAAGCAGGAGTCTGAAAATCGTGGTACTGTGCAATTATCTTCTTCAGCTCATGGGGTAACAATACTGGCTTAATCTCAATGTACAGTGCCCATGAGGTCTGGGCCATGAATAGGTGACATTCTAGCAGAGCGAATAAATGTATATTGTAGTTATTGATGGAAGGTAACTTTGTTAGGCATGTTTTGAATAGATGTTTTGTTGTAAAAGAAAGGTGTGCGAGCCCGCACGCAATAATGCAAAGAAAAGCACCAAAGAAAATAATACATTTCATTGTGCATGCAATTTTATGTAAAGAATGCCCTGCGCCTTGAAGGGTCATTGACAAGCCAGACAGCTAATCACCTCACAAAAAAAAAAAAAATATTGTCACATACACTGGATAATGTTGTTTTACAGGGCTGGCGTATAGGTAGTACGTTGCTCCCTGGAGCAAATTAGGGTTAAGTACTTTGCTAAGAAAATCATGAAATAAAATGAACACTCTTCCTTTCATGAACTAAGACTCAGATCTGACTTTTTCCTACTAACACTGACTGGATACTAGCTACTTTATTGAGGAAAATGTACTTACTATGACTTAGCCTTAAAACAGGAACATCAGCGGCAGAGTTTAAGCCAGGTCTGAGGTCGTGCATAAGTTGCTGTTTAGCTGTAATCAGCTAATTTTTCGACTAACCTTTACTTGCCGATACTTCCTTTGTTCAGGCTCCGCGACAGAACAAATCAGTTGGGATGCGCATTGGATCATAAGGGGGAAAAGTGTTTTTTTTTCCGGTGGAGGTGCCAACAGCCTACTTTATTGAGATGCAAAAATAAAATGTATACAATGGTTAAGTTATAGAGCATTTCAAACCCGTAATAAAATGCAATACACCATACCCATGGTCACGCTTGCTGGCGATCAGAAGCCTCCCACCCATCTCCCAACCTCAACGTCTGTAGCCATCTTCTCAAATAGCAAAGAGTCAAAAAAGAAATACAAAATGGAAGAAAATATTTAAATGTCACCACACCAGTTGGTCCCCTATGGCAGAGGATATCCCTGCCCATGCCTGTGCTGTGGACGGCTCCTCAGCCTTATTAAGGGTTTTGTTGTTGTGCATTCAAATTAACAATATTCCAGAAAACATTCATCCAGTAACAAGAAACAGCCCCGAATTCCACCATAATTGCTAAATTGTTTTCTTTGCCGCTGGAACCGCTAGTAGAATCCTACATTGAATAATTGTCAAAGATAAAGATTAGTCATCATTCAGCAGATTTTCTCATCAAACTTGACAGCACCAACAATAAAGTGCATTTTGAAAGTATTCAGACTTTCTTCACTTTTTCCACATTTTGTTAAATTACAGCCTTATTCTAAAATTGATTAAATTGTTTTTCACTTCATCAATCTACACACAACACCCCATAATGACAAAGCAAAACAGGTTTTCAGAACTTTTGCAAACAATACAATAAACAAAAATATGGAAATTATCACACTTACATAAGTATTCAGACCCTTTTACTCAGTACTTGCTGAAGCCTTGGCAGAGATTACAGCCTCGAAGCTTGGCACACCCGAATTTGGGGAGCCCCCATTCCTCTCTGCAGATCCTCTCAAACTCTGTCAGGTTGGATGGGGAGCCATTGCTGCACAGCTATTTTCATGTCTCTCCAGAGATGCACCATCGGGTTCAAGTCCTGGCTCTGGGCTGGGCCACTCAAAGACATTCAGAGACATGTCCCCGAAGCCACTCCTGCGTGTCTTGGCTGGGTGTGCTTAGGCTGTCCTGTTGGAAGGTGAACCTCGCCCCAGTCTGAGGTCCTGAGTACGAGCAGGTTTTCACTTCAAGGATCTCTGCACGTCTGGCTCAACTTTGCCTCCCGATCCTGACTATTCCCCAGTCCCTGCCGCTGAAACCATCCCCACAGCATGACGCTGCCAACACCATGCTTCACCATAGATGAGCCAGGTTTCCCCCAGACGTGATACCTGGCATTCAGGCTAAAGAGTTCAATGTTGGTTCTCAACATTTCTAATAACTTGTTTTCGCTTTGTCATTATGGGGTATTGTGTGTAGAATGCTGAGAAGAAAAACATTTTTTACATCCATTTAGAATAAGGTTGTAACTTAACAAAATGTGAAAAAGTCAAGGTGTCTGAATACTTTCCAAAGGCACTGTATGTCACCCAGAATGTTTGTATAACTGAAGATTCCCAGAACATATGCATAACAGTACCCAAAGCATACAGTGGCTTGCGAAAGTATTCACCCCCTTGGCATTTTTTCCTATTTTGTTTCTACAACCTGAAATTAAAATGGATTTTGGGGGGTTTGTAATATTTGATTTAAACAACATCCCTGGTACCACTTTGAAGATGCAAATATATATATTGTTTTTGTGAAACACACAAGAAATAAGACAAAAACAGAAAAAACTTGAGCTGCATAACTATTCAAACCTTCAATACTTTTAAGAGCCACCTTTGTATAATTACAGCTGCAGTCTCTTGGGGTATACCCTATAAGCTTGGCACATCTAGCCACTGAGATCTCTTTGCCCATTCTTCAAGGCAAAACTGCTCCAGCCCTTCCAAGTTGGATGGGCTCCACTGTACAGCAATCTTTAAGTCATACCCACATATTCTCAATTGGATTGAGGTCTGGGCTTTGTAATTAGCCATTCCAAGACATTTAAATTCTTCCCCTTAAACCACTGAAAGTGTTGCTTTAGCAGTATGCATTGTCTTGCTGGAAGGTGAACCCCGTCCCAGTCTCAAACAGTTTTTCCCTCAAGAATTTTCCTTGATGGCCAAAAGCACAATTTTAGTCTCATCTGACCAGAGTACCTTCTTCCATATGTTTGGGGAGTCTCCCATGCCTTGGCTAACACCAAACGTGTTTGCTTATTTTTTCTTTAAGAAATTGCTTTTTCCTGGCCACTCTTCCAGAAAAGCCCAGCTCTTGTGGAGTGTAATGGGTTTAAAGTGGTCCTATGGACAGATACTTCCAATCTCCACTGTAGAGGTTTGCAGCTCCTTCAGGGTTATCTTTGGTCTCTTTGTTGCCTCTGATTAATGCCCTCCTTGCCTGGTCCGTGAGTTTTGCATGCCCTCTTGGCAGGTTTGTTGTGGTGCCATACTCTTCCCATTTTTAATAATGGATTTTAATGGTGCTCCGTGGGATGTTCAAAGTGTCTGATATTTGTTTATAACCCAACCCTTATCTGTACTTCTCCACAACTTTGTCCCTGACCTGTTTGGAGAGCTTTTGGTCTTCATGGTGGCCATGAGCCAGGTGCCTATTGCTTAGTGGTGTTGCAGACTCTGGCCCTTTTCAGAACAGGTGTATATATATTGAGATCATGTGACAGACTACACATGTGACACTTAGAGTGCAATACTACAGGTGAACTTCTATTTAAACCAATTATGTACTTGAAGGTAATTGTCAAAACTAAGATCTATTTAGCTGAAGTTTCATAGCAAAGGGGGTGAATTGATATGCACGAACACTTTTCCGTTATTTATTTTTTTTGTACTTTATGAAACAAGTTATTTTTTTTCATTTCACTTCACTAATTTGACTATTTTGTGTATGTCCATTACATGAAATCCAAATAAAAATCTAATTTTACCAAGTAGTTTGTAAATAAACAAAATAGGAAAAACGTCAAGGGGTATGAATACTTTTGCAAGGCACTGTAACTTCTGTGCAGTTTGAGTTAGTAATCTAGTTAATGTGTTTTGGAGCTTCACTCCGCAGTTGTTGAACCCAAAACAAATTAGACACTGATATTATGTTGTCTGCCATAAAGATGTATGTAATTAATCTTTATTGAACAAAACTAATCAGGGAAAGGAGTCCTATTTTTGACAGTAAAATATAGCTACTATAGTCTAATTGTCAACCTAAAATTGATAAGGTTGCACAAAATATCTTCAATATGTTCCTGCTTGGACGTGTTAGATTAAACTTTTTCTTCAATACCTCAGTAGTCTACTTATTACCTTCTTAATAAAGCACTATGAATAAAGCACTATGAATGACTATAAGATGATTACTCACGATTTGGGTCTGACCATATCATGGGCTGATGCTACTAACTGTAGAAGTAAGTGGCACCAGTGACACCAGGGGAAAAATGTTAGTCTGGAGCCCTTCAACACTAATTAACACTTAGACTAGGTGCGGATTCAGGGGAACACATGACAGGCAATAATAATTTGCAATATAGCCTAATCTAGTTTGGCTTTTATAATTTATATGTTACAGACAGGCAGACAGACAGAGAACAAGAAGATGCACAGAGTGACAAAAGAAAAGATGCTGAGACAGATAGACAGCACAACAGGAGGCAAACAAAATGGATAGAGCAGAGCACAGCTATAGTGGTGAGTTGTGCATCTCCAGTGGTGTTTTTACATATTGTATTTGTTTTAATCATGAGCTGGTAAAATATATGGAAGCACTATGTCTGGCCAGTCATACAGAAATGGTTGATGGGAACTTTGTACTGTACTGCCAATGTTAAGGTCTCAGCACTACTGCCTGTATCTGGCTACTGAACAAAAAATATAAACGCAACATGTAAAGTGTTGGTCCCATGTTTCATGAGCTTTGCCAAGATAATCCATCCACCTTAAAGGTGTGGCATATCAAGAAACTGATTAAACAACATGATCATTACACAGGTGCACCTTGTGCTGGGGACAACAAAAGGCCACTCTCTAAAAATGTGCAGTTTTGTCACACAACAACATAGACAGCTGTCTCAAGTTTTGAGGGAGCATGCACTGGCATGTGGACTGCAGGAATGTCCACCAGAGTTAAGTTGCCAGATAATTAAATGTCTATTCTCTGTACCATGTCGCCCAATGTTGTTTTAGAGAATTTGGCAGTACGGCCCAACCGGGTCTCACAAACGCAGTGGACCACTTGTATGGCTGTGCTGTGGATGAGCTGGTTTGCTGATTTCAATCGCTAGAACAGGAGTGCCCCATAATGGCAGTAGGGTTATGAAAAGGGCAGACATGTTTTTAATGGACAACAAAAACACAATTGTAATTTATTGATGGCACTTGAATGCACAGAAACTTTCTGTTCTGAAACACAAAGTGTTATGTTTGGGGCAATTCCAGTACACCACATTACTGAATACCACTCCTCCATACTTTTCTAAGCATTGTGATGGCTGCATCATGTTATGGGTATGCTTGTAATCGTTAGGACTGGGGAGTTTTTCAGTATAAAAAAAATGCAATAGAGCTACACAGGCAAAATCCTAGAGGAAAACCTGGTTCAGTCTGCTTTCCACCAGACACTGGGAGATTAATTAACCTTTTCAGCAGGACAACAACCTAAACCCAAGGCCAACATACACTGGAATTGCTTACCAAAAAGACTGTGAATGTTCCAGAGGTCTGAGTTTACAGTTTCTACTTAAATCTACTTGAAAATCTAAGGTAAGACCTGAAATGGTTGTCTAGCAATGATCAACAACCAATTTGACAGAGCTGGAAGAATTATGAAAATAATAATGGGCAAATATCGCACGGTCCAGGGTGTGGAAAGCCTTAGAGGACTTACCCAGAAAGACTCACAGCTGTAATCACTGCTGCCAGTGCTTCTACAAAGTATCGACTAGGGTGTGAATACTTATGTAAATGAGATATGTCTGTATTTCATTTTGTAAGAAATGCTAACAGTTAGAGCGTAAGTTAGAGCTGCCTAATCCTCGAGCCGATAAAGTGAAAAATCTGTTGATCTGCCTTCAACAAGGCAGTTAACCCTACTTACTCCAGGGTTGCCACGCCAATAATGGCTGATTCTTGGCCATGACCCACCTCCGAGATGCCCTCAGGGGTAATTGGGTTATAAAACACGTTTTACTTTTTACACATCATACTTGTACAGGTTACTCACTTGTCACCAAGAAAACAATTGGTAACACATCACGCTCGTGAAGGACTGAAATCCTGCAGGAGCCCGTCCCCCTGCTCAAGAAACCACATTTACAGGACCGTCTGAAGTTTGCCAATGAACATCTGAATGATTCAGAGGGAGAACTGGGTGAAAGTGTTGTGATCAGATGAGACCAAAATGGTTTTCTTTTGGCATCAACTCAACGTGTTTGGAGTGAGCGAGAATGCTGGAGAGACCCCAAGAACAATTCATCAAACACAGAGGTGGAAACATTATGCTTTGAGGGTGTTTTTTCTGCGAAGGGGACAGGACAACTTCACTGCATTTACATTTTAGTCATTTAGCAGACGCCCATTCAGATCGACTTACAGGAGCAATTAGGGTTAAGTGCCTCATCAGATTTTTTCTACCTAGTCAGCTCGGGATTAGAACCAGCGACCTTTCGTTACTGGCACAACAACGGCCTAACCACTAAGCTACCTAATGCGATCCAAGGGACGATGGACGGGGCCATGTACCGTCAAATCTTGGGTGAGAACCTTCCCTCAGCCAGGGCATTGAAAATGGGTCGTGGGATGGGTATTCCAGCATGACAATGACCCAAAACACGCCAAGGCAACAAAGGAGTGGCTCAAGAAGAAGCACACCAAGGTCCTGGAGTGGCTCAGCCAGTCTCCAGACCTTAATCCCATAGAAAATCTGTGGAGGGAGCTGGAAGGTTCGAGATCAAATACTTTTTCCTCACTGTACCAGTAGGCCTGGCACATACAAATATCTTTGGCACCTCTGTAGGGATATAGCCTCTATTCATGTTCTTATTTTGTATGCCTTTACATTTGACATGTTACCTTGTTTGTATCTGGTGCTATATAATGGCTATTTACTCTTATCCATGTTTTTTTACGATTGTTATTTTTCTTCTTGCTTAAAGAAACCACACACACAAACTCTTAAGTTTATATAGAATGAGTTGGTGGGTGATTGGATGACAAACCTGTGCACACAAATCCCCAATTTTAATGACAGCTTGACCCCTGTTCTGACCAGACAGACCTGTGTGGTGGTTCAGCCCAACTACTTAGTCAGGTAAGTTTAATTCTATTCAGGTAAGCTTTCTTTCTATTAGATTTCTTTATCATTTATAGGGTTTGGGTTAGCCATTCCAATTCAATAGGCCCAATGACATTCATAGTGTTAAATGATTAAATGGTCTGGTAACTTTTTTAAATACTTTATATATTTGTTTGTTTGTTTTATACCACCTTTTTCTCCCACCTCGCGGGAATCCAATTGGTAGGGTTACAGTCTTTGTCCCATCGCTGCAACTCCGGTACTGACCTGGGAGAGGCGAAGGTCAGAGCCGTACGCCCTCCGAACACGACCCAGCGTTTACTCACTTGGAAACCATGCCCGCTTAACTCCAGTAGTTGGAGCCGCACGGCTCTCGACCTCACCTGGCCATCGCGTGCCAGCGTGGCATGCGCCCGGCCCGCCACAGGAGCCGCTAGAGCGCGATAAAAAAAAAATGTATTTCACCTTTATTTCACCAGGTAAACCAGCTGGAGAAACAAGTTCTCATTTACAACTGCGAATTGGCCAAGATAAAGCAAAGCAGTGCGATAAAAACAACAACACAGAGTTACATATGGGGTAAAACAAAAACAAAGTCAAAAAATACAACAGAAATAAATATATATACAGTGTGTGCAAATGTAGCAAGTTATGGAGGTAAGGCACAAATAGGCTATAGTGCAAAATAATGACAATTAGTATTAACACTGGAATGATAGATGTGCAAGAGATGATGTGCAAAATAGAGATACTGGGGTACAAATGAGCAAAATAAATAAACAATAGAGGGATGAGGTAGTTACGGGCTAATTTCAGATGGGCTGTGTACAGGCAGGATCGGTAAGGTGCTCTGACAACTGATGCTTAAAGTTATGGGGAGATAAGTGTTTCCAGCTTCAGAGATTTTTGCAATTTGTTCCAGTCATTGGCAGCAGAGAACTGGGAAGGAATGGCGTCAAAGGAGGTGTTGGCTTTGGGGATGACCAGTGAGATATACCTGCTGGAGCGCAGACTACGGGTGGGTGTTGCTATGGTGACCAATGAGCCAAGATAAGTCGATTTGCCTAGCAGTGATTTATAGATGGCCTTGAGCCAGTGTGTTTGGATGACGAATATGTAGTGAGGACCAGCCAACAAGAGCGCACAGGTCACAGGTAGTATATGGGGCTTTGGAGACAAAACGGATGGTACCTGTGATAGACTACATCCAATTTGCTGAGTAGAGTAAGTTGGAGGTTATTTTGTAAAATGACATCGCCAAGTCATGACTGGTAGGATAGTCAAAGCCATGAGGGCATGTTTGGCAGCATGAGTGAAGGAGGCTTTGTTGCTAAATAGGAAACCGATTCCTAGATTTAACTTTGGATTGGAGATTCTTAATGTGAGTCTGGAAGGAGAGTTACAGTCTAACCAGACACCTAGATATTTGTGAAGCTGTCCATACTTCTAGGTCAGACCCGCTGAGAGTAGTGATTCTAGTCGGGTGGGCTGGTGCTTGCATGTCAGTTGAAGAGAGCAGCATTTAGTTTTACTAGTGTTTAAGAGCAGTTG
>NW_025540236.1:0-8681 GCF_020615455.1 Coregonus clupeaformis | reverse complement strand
ACACATTAATACAGCTAGAACACACAACCCATTTACTGACCACCGTGCAGCTCAAATGGTACCCTATTCCTAAAGGTTACACTACAACTACACAGAGCCTTGGTCAAAACTAGTGCACTTGGCATAGGGAATAGGGTGCCATTTCAGACGATTATCCAGCTCAACAAATCAAAATCAACAAAAAGTGATGCTGATTGGCCCAGTGTATTCCACACTCGTTGATGACGCCGTTTGGCTGGAAGGGGCTGCAATGGCGTCAACGTCTGTCTCCTCCTCCTGTAGGAGTCCGGCCCTCCCTCTCCGGGCCTCTCCTTCTCCTCCTGACGGTCCTGGGACCAGGGAGACGAGGGACATTCAGCAGTTCACTTCTACAATCAAACACTGACCTCTAGATCTAGCACTGTAGTCCTGGGGAGATCAAACACTGACCCCTAGATCTCACCCTGTGTCCTGGGGGGAGATCAAACACTGACCCCCAGATCTCACACCCCGTGTCCGGGGAGATCAAACACTGACCCCCTATATCTCACACCCTGTGTCCTGGGGAGATCAAACACTGACCCCTATATCTTACACCCTGTGTCCTGGGGGGAGATCAAACACTGACCCCCTAGATCTTACACCCCAGTTCCCTGGGGAGATCAAACACTGACCCCTATCTTACACCCTGTGTCCTGGGGAGACTGCACTGACCCCCTAGATCTTACACCCTGTGTCCTAGTGGAGATCAAACACTGACCCCCTATATCTTACACCCTGTGTCCTGGGGGAGATCAAACACTGACCCCTATATCTTACACCCTGTGTCCTGGGAGACCAAACACTGACCCCTATATCTTACACTCTGTGTCCTTGTGGAGATCAAACACTGACCCTCTATATCTTACACCCTGTGTCCTGGTGAAGATCAAACACTGACTCTATATCTTACACCCTGTGTCCTGGTGGAGATCAAACATCGACTCCCTAGATCTCACACCCTAGGTCCTGGGGACTAAACACTGAGCCTCATATCTTACACCCTGTGTCCTGGGAAGATCAAACACTGACCCCCTATATCTTACACCCTGTGTCCTGGGGAAGATCTAACACTGACCCCTATATCTACACCTGTGTCCTGGGGAGATCAAACACTGACCCTCGATCTCACACCCTGTGTCCTGGGGGAGATCAAACACTTGACCTTATCTTACACCCTGTGTCCTGGGGGAGATCAAACACTGACCCTATATCTGCACCTGTATCCTGGTGGAGACTCAAACACTGACCTCTATATCTTACCTGTGTCCTGGGGGAGATAGAACACTGACCCCCTAGATCTCTTACACCCCTGTGTCCTGGTGGAGATCAAACACTGACCCCCTAGATCTTACACCCTGTATCCTGGTGGGAGTCAAACACTGACCCCCTATATCTTACACCCTGTGTCCTGGGGGAGATCAAACACTGACCCCCTAGATCTTGCATCCTGTGTCCTGGGGAGATCGCTGCAGTCCCTAGATCTTACACCCTGTGTCCTGGTGGAGATCAAATACTGACCCCTAGATCTCACACCCTGTGGCCTGGGGGAGATCAAACCACTGACCCCTGATCTTACACCCTGTGTCCTGGGAGAGATCAAACACGGACCCCCTAGATCTTGGCACCCTGTCCTGGGGGAGATCAAACACGGACCCCCTATATCTTACACCCTGTGTCCTGGGGAGATCAAACACGGAACCCCTTATCTTCACACCCTGTGTGCTGGTGGAGATCAAACACCCTAGATCTTTTGGCACCCTGTGTCCTGGGGAGATCAAACACTGACCCCCTGGTATCTTACACCCTGTGTCCTGTTGGGATAAACTACTGACCTTCTCCCTGTGGCTCTGGTGGAGAATCAAACACTGACCCCCTAGATCTCACACCCTGTGTCCTGGGGAGATCAAACACACTGACCCCCTTAGATCCACACCCTGTGTCCTGGGGGAGATCAAACACGGACCCCCTAGATCTCCACCCTGTCCTGGGGGAGATCAAACACAGGACCCCCCTATATCTTACACCTGTGTCCTGGGGAGATCAAACACTGACCCCCTATATCTTACACCCTGTGTCCTGGGGAGATCAAACACTGACCCCCTATATCTTACACCCTGTGGTCCTAAAGAGATCAAACACTGACCCCCTATATCTACACCCTGTGTCCTGGGGGAGATCAAAACACAGACCACTAGATCTACACCCTGTGTCCTGGTGGAGATCTCGAGGAGAATTGCTTTTGCTGAGACAATGACGTAACTCCTGACCTCATGATTTGATTAAGCAAATTAGGACTGTCCAAAAGATTTAAATAATTAAAAATCCGGCATTTGTTAATCGCAATTTTGAATTTGCTCAAATTTAGCCCTGAATAAATATTTTTTTCATTTTAAGAGTGCATTGAGTTACAGGCATACTTTGCAAGGGAAGGAGTGGCGCAGTGGTCTAAGGCACTGCATCGCAGTGCTATCTGTGCCACTAGAGATCCTGGTTCGAATCCAGGCTCTGTACGTGATAACTCAAGCCGTGACCGGGAGACTCGTGTACGCACACTGTGGCCCAGCGTGGTTCAGGGTAGGGGAGGGAGCCAGCAGGGGATGTAGCTCAGTTGAGTAGAGCAGTTTTTGGCGTTTGCAACGCCAGGGTTGTGGGTTCGATTCCAACCCGGGGGCCAGTATAAAAAAAAGATGTATTCACTAACCTGTAAGTCGCTCTCTGGATAAGAGCGTCTGCTCAATGACTAAAATGTAAATTAAAATGTGAATCTCTCATTTTGGAAGGCATTATTTTGAGTTATAATCATTGCCGGCCAGGCGTAGTGGGTTGTCCTTTCGACACCTTGCTCAACTACACCCTGTCTGCTTCTCGCATTCTATCATCACACAAAACAAATCCACACGTTGTAATTATTCACTCTTTTGGAGCTCACGGCCAGCATCTGGTGAGTTCCTTCTCTTTCCTCCCGCTTAGCACATGCAGCCTACCTGGGAAGAAATGTTTGAGTAGCCGATTCCTTTTTCAGTGGTCCTGTGTGCCAAATGTGTGCATCTTACCTTCGGTCCCAGTGGTCAAGTTATCAGGTTACTAGGTAACATGAATAGCTAGACAATGGCGTTTGTTAAGAAAAAAAAAAACGCGTCGCGCGAATAGTTCAAAAGCCAACCCGCGGCAGAGAAAGAAAAAAACACATAGCTCCGTTAATTAGGGAGCATTTCGTTGACATGATTTTTGTTAGAGAGGCACACGGTCTCCCGATGGTAAATGGTGTAAGCATTTTTCTGCTATTTTCAGTGTTGTGTTCCTGCGCTTGAAAAAAGGGTCAGTGCGAAACCAAATGTTTGCTTAAAATGTTCCGTGCAATGAAGAAATGGAGACGTGATTAACGGCGTCAAACCTTTTTACAGCAGTAAACATGGAGCGTTATTCCACGTTATCTTTGAGCAGCCCTAGATGAAATACATTCTCTGATTAGTGTCTTAAACCTTTTGTGGTTTCCCTACATATCCTCTTTACCCCTCCTCCCCGCCTCCTCCTCCCCCTCCCTCCCCTCCTCCCTCTCTTCCTCCCCTCCTCCTCCTCCTCCTCCCTCCTCCTCTCTTCCCTCAGCCTCCCTTCTCCCAGCCAGCAAGGTACTTCCCAGACTCAGACACGCTTGAGGAGATCTTTGGTCAGGTCAAGACCCAAGCCAACCCTGTACCTGGACTTTTGAACTCTCCCCTTTGGGTGAAGGTTATAAGTACATCGTTGGACGGACCAATCGCTGGTTAATGTTCCTAACACTAAGGTAGTATCTCTCCTAATCAGTGTAGTTAATGTTTCTATCACTAAGGAGTGATATCTCTCCTAATCAGCTGGTTAATGTTCCTATCACTAAGGAGTGATATCTCTCCTAACGCTCGGTTAATGTTCCTATCAAGGAGTGATATCTCTCCTAATCAGCTGGTTAATGTTCCTATCACTAAGGAGTGATATCTCTCCTAATCAGTGGTTAATGTTCCTATCACTACTAGGAGTGATATCTCTCCTAATCAGCTGGTTAATGTTCCTATCACTAAGGTGTATATCTCTCCTAATCAGCTGGTTAATGTTTCCTATCACTAAGGAGTGATATCTCTCCTAATCAGCTGGTTAATGTTCCTATCACTGAAGGATATCTCCAATCAGTGGTTAATGTTCCTATCACCAAGGAGTGATATCTCTCTAATCAGCTGGTTAATGTTCCTATCACCAAGGAGTGAATGTTCTTCCTAATCAGTGGTTAATGTTCCTATCATAAGAGTGATATCTCTCCTAATCAGCTGGTTAATGTTCCTATCACCAGGTAGTTATCTCTCCTAATCAGCTGGTTAATGTTTCTATCACCATGAGGAGTTATCTCCCTAATCAGCTGGTGTACAATGTTCTTATCACCAAGGAGTGATATCTCTCCTAATTCCGGCTGGTTAATATTCCTACTCCTTCAAGGAGTGATATCTCCCTAATCAGCTGGTTAATGTTCCTATCTCAAGGAGTGATCTATCTCTCCTAATCAGCTTAGTTAATGTTCCTATCACTAAGGAGTGAGTATCTCTCCTAATCAGCTGGTTAATGTTCCTATCACTAAGGAGTGATATCTCTCCTATCCAGCTGGTTAATGTTCCTATCACCAAGGAGTGATATCTCTCCTAATCAGCTGGTTTAATGTTCTATCACTAAGGGAGTGATATCTCTCCTAATCAGCTGGTTAATGTTCCTATCACCAAGGAGTATATCTCTCTAATCAGCTGTTTAATGTTTCCTATCACTAAGGAGTGATATCTCCTCCTAATCAGCTGGTTAAATGTTCCTATCACCAAGGAGGACAGTATCTCTCCTAATCAAGCTGCTTAATGTTCTATCACTAATGAATGATATCTCTAATCAGCTGGTTAATGTTTCCTATCACTAAGGAGTGATATCTCTCCTAATCAGCTGGTTAGTTCCTATCACCAAGGAGTGATATCTCCTCCTAATCAGCTAAGGTTAATGTTCTTATCACCTAAGAGTGATCTCCTAATCAGCTGGTTAATGTTCCTATCACCAGAGTGATATCTCTTCTCAAATAAGCTGGTTAATGTTCCTAATCACCAAGGAGTGATATCTTTCCTAATCAGCTGGTTAATGTTCCTATCACTTAAGGAGTGATATCTCTCCTAATCAGCTGTAGTTAATGTTCCTATCACCAAGGAGTGATATCTCTCCTAATCAGCTGGTTAATGTTCTTAGTCACTAAGGATTGATATCTCTCCTAATCAGCTGGTTATGTTCCTATCACCAAGGAGTGATATCTCCCTAATCAGCTGGTTAATGTTCCTATCACTAAGAGTTGATGATATCTCTCCTAATCATCTGGTTAATGTTCCTATCACCAAGGATTGATATCTCTCCTAATCAGCTGGTTAATGTTCCTATCACTAAGGAGTGATATCTCTCCTAATCAGCTGGTTAATGTTCCTATCACTAAGGAGTGATATCTCTCCTAATCAGCTGGTTAATGTTCCTATATCACTAAGGAGTGATATCTCTCCTAATCAGCTGGTTAATGTTCCTATCACTGGGTGATATCTCTCCTAATCAAGCTGGTTAATGTTCTCTACAGGAGTGATATCTCCTAATCAGCTGGTTAATGTTCCTGTCACCAAGGAGTGATATCTCTCCTAATCAGCTGGTTAATGTTCCTATCACTAAGTAGTATCTCTCCCTAATCAGCTGGTTAATGTTCCTATCACCCAAGGAGTGATTCTCTCTAATCAGCTGGTTAATGTTCCTATCACTAAGGAGTGATATCTCTCCTAATCAAGCTGGGTTAATGTTCCTTACCTCACTGGAGTGATATCTCTCATAATCAAGCCTGGTTAATGTTCCCTATCACTAAGGAGGGATATCTCTGTCCTAATCAGCTGGTTAATGTTCCTACTCCTTAGGTGACATATCTCTCCTAATCAGCTGGTTAATGTCTATCACCAAGGAGTGATATCTCTCCTAATCAGCTGGTTAATGTTTCACCATCACTAAGGAGTGATATCTCTCTAATCAGCTGGTTAATGTTCCTATCACCGAGGAGTGATATCTCTCAATCAGCTGGTTAATGTTCCTATCACTAAGGAGTGATATCTCTCTCTCAATCGCTGGTTAATGTTTCCTATCACTAAGGAGTGATATTCCTCTCTATAATCAGCTGGTTTATGTTCCTATCACTAGGAGTGATATCTCTCCTATTATCTATTGTATTGTTCCTGCAGTATGTTTCTTAACCACCATTTTAAACATGTACATAATACTGCAACAAAATGAGTCAGTAAAGTCCCTCTCTTCCTCCTCCTCTCCTCCTCCCTCACCTCTCCTCCCGTGTCCTCCGTACTCTCTCCTGTCTGGGCTTTCACTTCTCCTCAGTTCCTCCTGAACCCCTCTGTTCGGCTGTGGCGCTTCTGAGCGCGTTCAGAGATGGCTTTCGTAGTCTTTAGCTAGTGTTGTTCAGCAGCCAGTTGAGCCCGTTCTTGATGGACTTGTCCCCTTCTTACCATAGCCCAGGACAGCAGAACAAACGGAACACACAGGGAGTCAGACCGCTAAGCAGAGACACAGAGAGGCCTTGGAGGGTTTTATTTCTTAACTCTTATTTCATAGACTGCTATCCTCTCACAAAAAGAGAGAAATATGGAGGGTGTCATCTTTGAAACCAAGAAAATGTTAACTCTTTTGCTACTAGGAATTGACCAGCTGCAACAAGGTACAGCCTCACACCCACCTGCAGGTGAAGTAGAGAGACAAACCACAGCATCACTCCACGATCTGACAGAGACACTTGTTCTCGTTCACCAGCTTCTCCAGTGACAGGTTCTCGATGATGTCTGCCTCGGCCAATGCCCCGTCCCGATCCCTTGACATTAGCCAATCCTGTGGAGCCGAAAGGGATTAGTCCCGGAAACAGGTTCAGACAGCACGTGGGGTGATGTGTCTGTCTGCTGGTTCTTCTATCCTTGTGGGGGTCCCTAAAATCCCCCAAAGTCCCCATATAGTAAAACAAGGACAACTCTCCCTCGCGAGGACATTTCCCCACGTCCCAATGAGGACAAAGGTTTATTTTAATCTTTTAGGTTTGGTTACAATTGGGCTTAGATTGCAGGGTAAGGGGTTAGTGGTTACGGAAAGCCAAATTGAGAGGTATAAATGTATTTTAGGTCCCTCTGAGATGAGGATGT
The DNA here is from genome assembly GCF_020615455.1 of Coregonus clupeaformis. NCBI lineage: Eukaryota > Metazoa > Chordata > Actinopteri > Salmoniformes > Salmonidae > Coregonus > Coregonus clupeaformis. The sequence goes on along the minus strand of NW_025540236.1, from coordinate 1,440 downwards.
GTGTGTGGTGACAGAAACATGTGGCAAGGGAGGATGCATTCACGATCAAATGCTGCCCAGTCAGTTCTGTCATTCTAATTCTGTTAACATGGATTCCCTTTCCCAATAGGTTGTGCAGAATATCGTCTACTTTAAAAGAAGCAGGCAGACAGGCAGTAACTCATTAGGACAGGTTTTGGAGCTCAGACAGTAACTCATTAGGCCAGGTAGGCAGACAGTAAACTCCATTAGGCCAGGTTAGGGCTCAGACAGTAACTCATTGGGGCCAGGTTGGACCAGACAGTAACTCATTAGGCCAGGTTAGGGCTCAGACAGTGACTCACACTTGGACAGGTTTAGAGCTCAGGCAGTAACTCACACTAGGACAGGTTTAGAGCTCAGACAGTAACTCACACTAGGACAGGTTTAGAGCTCAGACAGACCGTAACTCACACTAGGACAGGTTTAGAGCTCAGGCAGTAACTCACACTAGGACAGGTTTAAAGCTCAGACTAACTCACACTAGGACAGGTTTAGAGCTCAGGCAGTAACTCACACTAGGACAGGTTTAGAGCTCAGACAGACAGTGTAACTCGCCTCGGGACAGGTTTTCCCAGCGATGCGAGGGTGTGGGAGGACCTCAGCCATGGTTTCCTGGTCTCCTGAATCCTCTGGACATCACTGGAGTCCACCACGAACATCACCCGTCTGTTTACTCACTGTAGTAGTTCTTCCAGATGCCCATGATTACATTTCATTACAGTCATTTAGCAGACTCTTATCCAGAGACACTTACAGTCAGTGCATTAAACTATGTTTAGTAGGGGGAACAACCACACATCACGAGTCATTTCAAGTAAGACATTTCTTTTAAATAAGACCTATCAGCAGAATCAGGAGAAAAGATCCAAGTGCAGGTGTGAGTAAAGAAAGACAAGTTCAAAAAGACCTGATCCTCTTCCCTCCACCTACAGGTCAAAGATGGTGACCTCAAACTTCCCCTGCTTCAGATCCCACCTTGGAGAACCCTACCCCGTGGGGCCACGTCCTCTGGGCTCTCTGTGACGCAGAACAGAACACCACATTCAGTGGTGAGGAGAAGGCCAACGTCATACATTTCTAAAGGAGTATAAAAATAAACAGTTGATTCAACTCACCTCCCCTGGATCCCGCGTACTGTGGCAGTCTTCCCAGCGTTGTCGGTCCTACTATCACCAGCGTCACTTTCCTAAAGCACAGAAGCTGGATTACTAGTAGAGATGACACTGGGATTCAAATGAGTGTGTGGTAGGAGAAAGGAGATACAGAAACATTGTATGACAATATTCACATGGGGTTACTCGAAAATATGGCATGCTGACTCATGACGAGATTCAATTGTGTAAGGATAGAGGCCACATTAGTAACAAGCAAAGACGTACGTCATTTTTAAGCTTGAGCCACTTCCAAAGCAAGCATTGA
>NW_025540235.1:0-8683 GCF_020615455.1 Coregonus clupeaformis | reverse complement strand
GGTGGACCACTTTATACACACGGGAATTGCTGAGCGGAAAACCCAGCACATAAGTGTTCTCCACAAACCAGTGCGCCTGGCACCCAATATACCCTATTCAAAGGCACTTAAAAAGTATTTAGTCAGCCAATTAATTGTGCAAGTTCTCCCACTTAAAAAGATGAGAGAGGCCTCACTTTCACCATAGGTACACGTCAATCATGACTGACAAATTGAGATTTTTTCTGTGAAAATCACATTGTAGATTTTAATGAATTTATTTGCAAATTATGGTGGTACAAAAGTATTTAATAACCTACAAACAAGAATTGGCCTTGGCCATTCTGTAACTTCTTTCTTAAGAGGCTCCTCTGTCTCCTCCACTACCTGTATTAATGGCACCTGTTTGAACTTGTTATCAGTATAAAAGACACCTGTCCACAACCCAAACAGTCACACTCCAACTCCACTATGGTCACAGACCAAAGATTTGTCAAAGGACACCAGAAACAAAATTGTGGACCCACCAGGGCTGGGAAGACCAACTGCAATAGGTGTTGTGCCTTGGTTTGAAGAAATCAACTGTGGAGCAATATTAGAAAATGGAAGACATACAAGACCACTGATAATCTCCCGATCTGGGGCTCCACGCAAGATCTCACCGGGGTCAAAATGAGATCACAAGAACGGGGAGCAAACCAGAACCATGGGGGGACCTAGTGAACTGACCTGCAGAGAGCTGGGACCAAAGCAACAAAGCTCACCATCAGTAACACACGCACGCTGCCAGGACTCAATCTCGCAGTGCCAGACGTCCTCGCTTAAGCCAGCACATGTCCAGGCCCGTCTGGTCTGCATAGAGGCATCGGATGATCCAGAAGAGGATTGGGAGAATGTCATATGGTCAGATGAAACCAAAATATAACTTTTTGCAAAAAACTCAACTCGTCGTGGTTGAGGACAAAGAATGCTGAGTTGCATCCAAAGAACACCATACCTACTGTGAAGCATGGGGGTGGAAACATCATGCTTTGGGGCTGTTTTTCTGGGCAAAGGGACCAGGACCGTACTGATCCGTAAAAGGAAAGAAATGAATGGGGCCATGTATCGAGATTTTGAGTGAAAACCTCCTTCCATCAGCAAGGGCAATTGAAGATGAAACGGGCTGGGCCTTTCAGTATGACAGTGATCCCAAACACACCGCCTGGCAATAAAGGGAGTGAGCCAGAAGAAGCATTTCCCAAGGTCCTATATTAGCTGTAGTCTCAGATCTCTAACCCCATAGAAAATCTTTGGAGAGAGTTGTGTCCTGTGGTTGCCCAGCGACAGCCCCAAAACATCCTACTGCTCTAGAGGAGATCTGCATGGAGGAATGGGCTGTGTAATACCAGCAACAGTGTGTGAAACCTGTGTCACTTACAGAAAACGTTTGACCTGTGTCACAATGTAAGTATATATACAACAAAGTATTGAGAAACTTTGTTACTTGACCAAATACTTATTGTCCACCATATCCTGTAAATAAATTCATAAAAATCCACAATGTGATTTTCTGATTTTTTTCCTCATTTTGTCTGTCATGAAGGATATAACCTATGATGAAAAAAATTGCATAGAGGCTCCTCTCATCTTTAAAGTGAGAACTTGCACAATTGGTGGCTGACTGAATACTTTTTTTTCCCCACTGTAATAAATATTTTGTCTGGCCCATTCACCCTCTGAATGGAACAAACACAATAATCCATGTCTCAAGCGCTTAAAAACTCCTTCTTTAACCAGTGTCCTCCTTCATCGCAAACGATTGAAGTGTGGATTTAACAAGGACATCAATAAAGGATCATACAGTGCCAGAAAGTATTCACACCCCCTTGACTTTTTTCCAAATTGTATTGTGTTGCTAAAAGTGGTTTAACCATCTACACAAAATACTCTGTAATGTCAAAATGTAAACAGTATCTCAAAAATATAACAATAATAAAAATATAACACTAATATAACGCAGAGGTTATCTGAAACTCTTGGTCAATACATGTTAGAAATTACTTAGGCATTAAAATGTGAGTCGTTCTGGGTAAGTTTCTAAGAGCTTGCACACCTGGATTATAAAACATTTGCCCATTATTCAAAATTCATAAAGCCCTATTTAAGTTATTACATCATTATATATTTTCAAGTCTTACAATAGATTTTCAAGATTACTTAAGTCAAAACTGTAACTCAGCTAATTAGAACATCTACGTTGTTTCAATAAGAAACCAAGTGCATTCTATGTTATCTGACTTCTGACTTTTTCCACATTACATACGCCTTATTCTAAAAAATTGATAAGAAAAAAAAATCCCCCTTCAATCTACACAATACCCCATAATGACAAAGCGTTATGTTTATATATGTTTGCAAATTTCTATATGAAATGTATATCTTAACTATCGTAGATTTAATAGTATTCAGACCCTTTACCAGTACTTTGTTGAAGCACTCTTTTGGCAAACACAGCCTAGAATATTCTTAAAAGATGTGTGTTTTATATTTCAGGAGTTTCCCATTCCTCTCTGCAGAGCCTCCTCAACCTCTGTCAGGTTGGATGGGAGGCGCTTGCTGCACAGCTATTTTCAGGTCTCTGTGTCATATTGGCCACTGGACATTCAGAGTCTGTCCCAGCTTCCTCCTTGCGTTGTTCCTGGCTGTGTGCTTAGGTTGTTGTCTGTTGGAAGGTTAACCTTCGCCCTGAGTCTGATCCTGGCTATGTTTTCACCAAGTGATACACTCAGGTTTCTTTGTTCACATCTTTCCTCCATCCGACGAAGTCTCCCCCCAGTCCCTGTCACGCTGAAAACATCCCTTGACAGCATGATGTTGCCACCACCATGTTTCATCTTCCATAGGATGGTGCCTGGTTTCCTCCATTTTTTACTGCCGGGCATTCAGCCAAAGAGTTCTAATTGCCTAACACAAACAAGAATATTGTTTCTCATGGTATGCGAGTCCTTTAGGTGCTAAATCGCTTGGCTGTCATGTGCTCTTACTGGAGTGGAGTGGTCTGTCTTAGCCACTCTACAATAAAGGCCTGATTGGTGGAGCGCAGCAGAGATGGTTGTCCTTCTGAAAGGTTCTCCCATCTCCACAGAGGAATTTTGAGTCGTCAGAGTCAACATCTGCTTCTTGGTCACCTCCTGACCAAGGCCCTTCTCCTCTGGTTGTTCAGTTGGTCAAGCACAGCCCTTAGGAAGAGTCTTGGTGGTTCCAAACTTCTTCATTAAAAATGATGAGGGCACTGCTCTTGCACCTTCAATAATGTGCAGACATTTTTTATTACCTTCCTGCAAATCTGTGACCTGTCGAGCTTCACTTGAGACAATCCTTCTGTACTGCTTGGTTTTTGCTCTGACATAAACTGCCAACTGTGGACCTTATATAGACAGAAAGTTTTAATTAATCATGTCCAATTATCGTATTTATCACAGTGAATTTAAAGCCAAAAACATCTCAAGTGATGACTGTCGAAACAGACACTGTAGTCTCACTTTGAGTCTCATAGCAAAGGGTCTGAATACTTGCGTAATAAGAATCTTGTTTTTATTTAGAATATACTCAAAACATTTAAACCTGTTTTCACAAGATTAATTATAAGTTATTGTGTGCTGATTGATGAGGATTTAATTTATTTAATCCATTTTAGAATAAGGCTGTAACGCAATGTACATTGAACACTTTTCTCCAATGGGACTGTATTTGGCCTTGTGTTTGTGACAATTGTCCTGCTTGAAAGGGGAATTTGTCTCCAGTTTCTGTTGGAAAGCAGACTGAACCAAGTTTCCTTAAATGTTGCCTGTGCTAACTTCTATTCAGCTTACTGATCTGCAAAAACTACCTAGTTAACAATGAAGAGAGAAAAAAGATCCAATTGCATTTTCTTGCTGGTTCCCTAGGGAGATAAATCAAAATAGCTAAGTCAGCCATTAGCTTAAAATGAAGCCGATAAAGGCATCTGTCATCTAACCGTATTGAGCGCAGGAGCACAGGAATCAAATCCAATCACATTTTGACTTAATGGGTGGAGAGTTTTTACAAAAACATATGGCAACTTTGCCTTCTTTGAAGGACAATGATAGGTCACTGCGCAATAGCAGCAGTAGTTCTCCGGTCTAGCTTAGCTAGCTTTTTTTGTAGGCTAGTTTATATAGCAGCTGCTGTTATCAATGATATTGCTACACTAGTACAATAACTTTCAACAAGCATGCTTCAAATTATCATCATCTGGTGAGGAACTGTGTTTTTAATTCCAGCGCGCTTTGCTGTTGCTAACTATCTCTTTTGAAAAGATCCTATGAGTGTAAAATAGCCAGCCTCAGACCTTAATCCCATAGAAAATCTGTGAAGGGAGCAGCTGAAGGTCTGGAAATAATGCCAAACGTCAGGCTCGAAACCCACTGACTTGGATAGATCTGCAAAGAGATGGAGACAAAATCCCTCCCTGAGATGTGCAAACCTTGTGGCCAACTACAAGAAATGTCTGACCTCTGTGATTGCCAACAAGGGTTTTGCCACTAAGCACGGTCATGTTTTGCAGAGTCAAATATTTATTTCTCATTAAAATGCAAATCAATTTATAAAATTTTTGACATGCTATTTTCTGGATTTTTTTGTTGTTATTCTGTCTCACTGTTCAAATAAACATACCTATTAAATTTATAGGACGATCTATTTATTGTCAGTGGGCAAACTAACAAAATTTAGGATCAAATATTTTTTTCCTAACTTCGGTAGTCATTTTAACATTTACATAAATTCTTAGAATGTTTGGTAATTATAGTATACTAAGGAATTTGAAAAATTCTGAAATATAGTGGGAAAGTGGCTGTGCATTTGGGCAATTAATAGACACTGCAGTAAATAAAACCGAATAAAAACATCTGTCTTGTCCAGGACCACAGTCTACACAGACCGGTGCGCTATAGCCAATCAGAGCTACAGTAGGCCTTTATACAAACAAGCCATTTTCCACACGTGGCCGCCATCATTCACTTTGAATCACCGTGTGGCTTACAGGCAGTTGCAACAGCGCGACTTTAGATCATTAGAACCATTCGCCAAAAGCCACAAAATACACCTGAATGGATTTCTCTGCAAATATGTAAACACCACAGGAGTCCTCTTTACATTTGAAAATCCTTTACAACTCTATTGATCACCAACCATGAAAAGGAAGCCTCTCTCCCTCAGTTATACATAAACAAGATCAACCAAATGCTAGCCAGAGCAAGATGAGCTAAAATCTAACGAAGGAACATTAGATGTAAACCCTGGAGCCAAACGCCGCTAGCTGGCCAAAACTGCACTGAAAACGATGTGGAATTGCAGCCCTCCCTGCCCTGCAGTGCTTGCCTGCCAATGCATGCTTGTCCCAAACCAAGCACCTCGCTTAATCAAGAAGCATTAGTCGGTTTAGCTGAAGCTATTTCAAGACACAAATGAGAGAACACTCTACTCTGGCCATTTTACTCACTGTAGCAGAGCTGGTTAGGCTGTTTACATTTTATCTAGAGCATTCTTTTAATTAACTATTACTTACTGGGACACCTGCCATCAGCCCAGCGGGTGTTGCGCATTCCGAATGATCCAGTTGTCCGCCTCTGGGCACACTCCAGACAAGAGTGCTCTGAAACTGGAGTAGATAGGCCAGAGGTGAACTTGCAAACGCAAGAGATATGCTAACTGGATAACAGTCGCCTGAAGTTCTTACACAAACCAAATGCCTCCAGATCTCTAGCTGTGTATAGCCACCAAAAATCATATGAGGGGAAAAGTCAGTCACTCACCCACTCCTCCAATGGTATGACATCCTGTCTAGCTAACATTAGGCTCTGTTTTTAGCTTGCTACATAAATAGCAGGTAGCTTAGTGGTTAAGAGCGTTGTGCCAGTAACCGAAAGGTTGCTGGTTCTAAACTCTGAGCTGACTAGGTGAAAAATCTGTCGATGTGCTCCTGAGCAAGGCACTTAACCCCTAATTGTTCTGGAAGTTTTCTTCATGATAAGAGCGCCTTCTAAAATGTAAATAGATATGCTGAGTTTATTAGCCACATTACACTGACTTGTAACTTTGCTAGTTTGATTGTATTGACATTCCCAGCTTAATTACACTCACATTTTTGTCCAGAATACTGACGATTGAACTGGAAAGAACGTGGTATCCGAACGGGAGGCAGCAAACAATGTACCAGGCCAGCTGTGATTTTCAACCTGATAGCAATATTTTTGGGACTGTCAAGAGAAATGTACTATGAATTATATTAATCATGCATTGAACTGCATCCATCTATTCTGCCAACAATGTCTTAGTTACATCATGGAACGCTATCAAATATAATCTATATTTAAACTTCTTATAAAGTTGGCTTTGTAGCATAAACTGGGAATTTGATATTTCTGACTGATATTATGATTGTCTGTTTGTTTCATATCTGCAAAGGGTTAAACGCTGTCATTCCACTTAAACCTTAGGTCACTGTTTACTTTGTGTGCTAAACATGAAATGTTTTTTGTAATGGTAAGTAATAGTTATACATTCTTTACTGGGAAATGCTTAATGGCTGTGAGCTTTTGTATCAATGATTGGGACCTGCCTATTTATTATGTCCTAGTTTATGGACTGTCATCCTTTAACATCATGCTATGTGTGACTGCTGTCTTTCCATCAGCCCTATACAGTGGTGTGGGTGGTGCCTGGAGAAGTGGGTATACTCAATTTTGCCAAAACCTTCCCAAATAGCCCGTCCAGTGAAGAAAAGGCACCCTGTGTGAAAGATCCTATGTTTTCCTATGTTTTGTTATGAGTTGTCCTATATTTCTTCAGATTTTCACTAAAATCGTCACTTTTCTTTTATACAAAAATACAAAAATTGGATGGTCTAAGTCCACAACAATGCTTTTAAACCATTATCAATCTGATTGGGGGGCCTGTCAGGCCTGGCCCCCAGGGGTGGGCCTCTGTTCACCGGTTGGACCCAATGTTTCACGCCTCATGATCACAACAAGCTCATTAACCAACACTTCGGATGAAACTTTTTCATCACCTGGTCGCAGACACCATTAAGTTGCCTTAGTTTGCATTTCCTGGTAGATATCATAAATAGAAAAAAAATATATTTTTATACCCTACTGGCTACCGATGTCATCCTTCTGTGAGCTGCTCCATGTCAAAACTAGTTGAGAGCTGCACACTCTTACTGCCTTCCCTTATGAAAAGATTGTAGTCAGAGTACAGTATAACTGCAGTACACCGCAGCAGCACTGCAGTATGCTTAATACTGCTATCCAAAATAACACTGTTTTTTTACTGCAGTAACTTTTGCAGTGTAACTGCAGTTACAGTGCAGTATAACTGCAAGTTCTGCAATTAATATGCCTAAAATATCACAGTCGACTGCAGTAACTGCACTTTTACTGCAATCTTTTGTTGTAAGGTCTCCAGTGGCTTAGTGTCTAAAGGCACTGCATCGCAGTGCTAGTTGTGCCACTAGGAGATCCTGGTTCAAATACAGGCTCTGTCGTGAAGCCGGCGACCGGGAGACCTATGGGGCGGGCGTCGCAATTGGCCCAGTCGTCCAGGGTAAGGGAGGAATGGCCGGCAGAATGTAGCCCAGTTGATAGAGCATGGTGTTTGCACCCCAGGGTTGTGGGTTTGATTCCCACAGGGGTAGGAAAACAAAAATAATGTATACATTCAATAACTGTAAGTCGCTTCTGGATAAGAGCGTCTGCTAAATGACTAAAATGTAAATGTTGTAAGGGCTACTGATTATATTCTGCTGAAACTAGGCTGTGTGTGTGGCGCGTATGTGAATATATTTCACGTGCTTTGCGATTGTGCATGACTTCTTATTGTACTAAATAATTTGCTAAGTCGTATACTGCCACTACAATTACTTTTATACGCATCAATAGGATTAAGAAGTATACCTATACGCAATGCCCACTGAAAAATGGGTATAATGTTTTATGCCTGCATATAGCTCCACTACACCACTGGCCCTTTTGTTTTACAAAAAGTGCACTCTCTTACATGAGTGCGCCTGGCATTATGGTTGCTTTCCTTCAGAATCACGAACCAGTCACACACTGAAGGGCTCATAGGTTCGCCACTGCTCACAGATATAAAATACAGTTAAAATACTGTATTCAAGTTTAAAGAAAGGAGTGTATATATATTTGGCCTGGCGAAGCGGTTTTATGCGCTGACTGAATGGAAACTGATAATTCAGAGTTTTTTTACTCCGCTGGTCTCGGGAAGAAATTACGAGTCCTCACTGCCTGGAGACAGAGTCAAGACTGAGACACTCAATATGTGGTCTCAACTGACTTGAGATTGAGACTGGTCTCAAGTACTACAACACTGCCTACTACCATACCTCATTCAAAGGCACTTAAATATTTTGTCTTGCCCATTCACCCTCTGAATGGCACACATCACAATACATGTCTCAATTGTCTCAAAGCTTAAAAATCTTTATTTAACCTGTCTCCTCCCCTTCATTTAATACTGATTGAAGTGGATTTAACAACTGACATCAATAAGGGATTATAGCTTTCACCTGGATTCACCTGGTCAGTCTATTTCATTGAAAGAGCAGGTGTTCTTAATGGTTTGTACTCTCAGTGTATATCATACTATGTCCTAATGACTGAGCTATGATACATCTGCC
>NW_025540234.1:0-8689 GCF_020615455.1 Coregonus clupeaformis | reverse complement strand
GAGACACGGCTCCCCCAACCTGGGCTCTCTGGGAGGACAAGAGCACGGCAATGCCCACTTCCATGAGGAATATAAGGACGGAGATACTTACCTGGGAAATACTCACCTTTGGATATATGCACCTGTGGAAATATCGTGTGATATTTTGGAAGGACGTTTTGCCTGGGTTGGCCACTAGCTGCAACGTGGAATACAGTAAGACTGGGGAAAAGTTATTTGAGCGAGGGAGAGTTATGATTTTGGATGTGGAAGAGACATCCCTGAACTGTTAACCCTAAAGAGCCACCAGAGAACAGAATTGTGTTATACTTTCGTTAGTTTCCCAAGACCTTTAATAAAATCCTTGTTTTGGTTGGAACCTGGTCTCCTTGCACTACTTGAGCAATCCCGCTGAAAGCTGTGTAGCCTCTCGTGACATCACAGATGGTGGAGAATACGGGCACGTCAAGCGAATAGTGCATGTCAGAGGAGGATACCGAAGGTTTTGATCACCCAGTTTTCCAGTTGGCCGTAGGCTCCCGCGACTGGGAAATGGAGGACATATTGAAAGCCCTTGTTGCTGGCCAGTAAGCCCAGATGCAAGCAAACGTGGCTCTCTCTTCGGGAGGAGCAAAAGAAAGCCAACCTTCTGAAGGCAGAGGAATTGCAGTTGCAGAGACAGAGGGTGGTCCAATACCCGCCCAATAAAGGCAAGTGACTTTATATCTAAGATGGGAGCTACCGATGACATTGAGGTATACCTGCATGCATTTGAGGCCACGGCCACTAGGGAAGCCTGGCCCAAGCAACAGTGGGTTGGTCTGTTAGCCCCCTTCCAACCGGGGAAGCGCTGATGCTGTCCGGGGACCTGGGCCCTGAACCAGGTTACTGACTATGATGCCCTGAAGTCTGAGAGATCCTCAGCAGATATGGACTCACAAGGTTTGGTATGGCCCAGCGCTTTCACAGTTGGACCTTCCAACCAGACCAACCTCCTCGGACGCAGATGCATGAACTGTCCGAATCGCAAGGAAATGGCTGATCCGCGAGAGGAATACAGCAGCGGGCGTGGTGGAGGCGTGGTGGATCGTTACCTACGCCGCCCTGCCTTATGAGGCAAAAACGGTTCATCAGTCAACAGGCCTTGACCACGGCTGATCTGACCGTGGAAGCTGTGGAAATGTGCACCAGGCCACAGCGGAGATGCTGAATGTCTTCCCGGAAAAACCCCAGAGTGCGGCCCCTACCGCAAATGGGGAAAACCCGTCCAAAGGACCCTGAGTCTCGAACCGCGCGTCAGGACTTATCCCGGCTCTAGGGGAGCCAGAAACCAGGCGGGTCCAAGAAGAGTACACCAGGATGGGAACCTCGACAGTGTTACCGTGTGGGAGATGGGACATATCTCCTGGCAGTGTGGAAACCAGCCGATGAACCTATGCCCACTGCGAGTCCTCCAGCTCAGCACCCACACATCGTTGTGCCTCGCTCTTGGGAGTCGTAGATGGCGGCCCAGATCGACCCCCACCTGCCCGGTAACTGTGAATCACCATGATGTGGAGGCCTTACTGGATTCTGGGTAGCCGGGCCACCCTGGTGCTTGTAAGATTTCGGTGGTCCTACGTCCGTCTGACCCGGGGAAAGTCCTCCCAGTTTCCTGTGTCCATGGGGACACCAGAGAATACCCCATTACTGAACTTACAATGACCAGCACACGGGGAACCATACACACGACGGCGCGTGGTTGATTCCTCCCCGTCCCTGTCCTAATTGGGACGAGACTGCCCCTTTTACCCACTCTGGAGAGAGTCTCAGGAGAGGATAACCCGAGTACCTCGGAAACGGAGAGGCAAGACTCATCCTGGGAAGGCTCAGTGCAATCCTCCGAGTTACTCACTCCCGCCCGGGCTCTGATAGGGATGGCAGGTGCCCAGACCGACACCGAGACTGGTCCGGATACGGGAGAAGAGAACGCAGCCCAGGAAAGTGCTCCGTTCTCTAGTGAAGAAGACGTCCCCAGGCACCCAAGAGCTTCCCCTCTCACAGGCCAGTATGGTACGGCTCAATACAAGATCCTACTCTTGCAAATGCCCAAGAAATGTGCAGGTATTAGAAGGTGTAGTGGTAGGTGATAAAAGACAACCCCTACTTACCCCCCATTTCGCAGTAAACCGGGGTTAGTATATCAGATAGTCAAGAAAAATGAGGAAGTGCATGAACAGCTCCCTCGTGCCAACAGCCCTATCGGGTCACAGTACTCAACCTAGCCCACAGCCACACCCGCTTAGGGGCCCACTTGGGGGTAGAGAAGACTAAGGAAAGAATCATGCAACGTTTCTTTTTGGCCAGGAGTACACAAAGAGATAGAGAACTACTGCCGTAGTTGCCCTGAGTGTCAGCAGGTTGCGCCAAAGCCCGCATATAGAAACCCGCTCATTCCCTTGCCCATTACTCGAAACTCCTTTGAGAGGATTGGATTAGACAAGTCGGGCCCTTACCGAAAAGTGCCAGGGGACATCAATACATTCTGGTCATTCTGGACTATGCGTCCCCGGTACCCGGAGGCCATTCCGCTGAGGAAGGCTACATCCAGACAAATCGCCAAGGAGCTGTTCCGTCTCTCCAACTAGTCTGGGAATCCCAAAAGAGATAGGACGGACCAAGGGACTCCATTCATGTCCAGGGTGATGAAAGAACTCTGTGCTTTACTGAAAATCAAACAGCTGAGAACCTCGGTCTACCACCCCCAGACAGATGGCCAGTCGAACCTTTTAACAAAACACTAAAATCCATGCTGCGAAGCGGTAGGGGAAGATGGCGCAACTGGGATCAGCTGTTACCATACATATTATTTGCGGTGAGAGAGGTACCTCAGTCTTCTACTGGTTTTTCACCCTTTGAGCTCTTGCTTTCCTACAGACCCAGAGGACTGCTCGACATCGCCAAGGAGGCCTGGAGGAGCAGCCATGCCAACAGCGGACACTGATCGACCATGTAGGGGCTATGAGGGGAGAGAATGAAGGCCATCTATCCCATGATGCGGAACACCTGGAGGCCAGTCAGCTGCAACAGCAAGCCTCCTACAACAGATCTGCTCAACCCAGGGAGTTTAAGCCGGGGGACAGAGTGCTGGTCCTGGTGCCAACCTTGAGTGCAAATTCCTGGCAACCTGGCAAGGACCATATGAGGTCATTGAACGCATGGGAGAAGTAAACTACAAGGTGAGGCAACCAGATAAAAGGAAAACTGAGCAGATTTATCATGTTAACTTAAAGAAGTGGCACGCCAGAGAGGCGCTGTTCAGCTCTCTACCCCCACAGAGACCCAGGAACCGGCGCGAGATGAGGTTCAGCTGGGTCCAAATCTGTCCCCACATCAACGAACAGATGGCCCTGGAACTCGTGGAGCAGAACCAGGATGTCTTCTCCTCCCTTCCCCGGTCACACAGAGGTGGTCCAACATGAGATCCGCACCATGCCTGGCCGAACGGTAAACCAGCGCCCGTCACCGCGGCCAGAGGCTCGTAAGTGGTTATACAGAAGGAGGTAAGGAAGATGCGGGAGTTGGGAGTAATCGAAGAGTCCCACAGTGCCTGGGCAAGTCCCATCGTACTCAGTTCCCAAGCCAGACGGTTCAGTACGATTTTGTAATGACTATCGAAAGTTGAATGAAGTGTCCGAATTTGATGCATACCCAATGCCTCGTGTCGATGATTTAATAGACTCCTTGGGGCATGCTCGCTTCCTAACCACTCTTGATCTCACAAAAGGCTACTGGCAGGTGCCCTTGACCCCGGCGTCTAAGGAGAAGACAGCCTTTGCCACCCCGGGAGGGGCTCTACCAGTATACCCGACTTCCGCTTGGTCTCCACGGGGGACCTGCCACGTTCCAACGCCTGATGGATCGAGTCCTTGCGCTCACAAGAGGCACGCAGCGGCTTATTCGGACGATGTTGTACAAAGTCAGGATTGGGCCAGCCACCCCCCGGGCACAAGCGGTGCTGATTCGCTCAGGAAGCAGGGCTCACGGCAAACCCGAAGAAGTGCAAGGTGGCCTTCAGTGAGACAAACTACCTGGGGTACACCATTGGCGGGGAATTGGTCAAACCACAGGAAGCCAAACTGCGGGCTTCATACAGGACTGGCCGCAGCCCCTTATCAAGAAGCAAGTAAGGTCATTTTGGGCCTCGTGGCTACATAGACGCTTTATTGCAGATTTTGCTACCATAGCACGTTGACGGAGCTGACGACCAAACGCCACTCACGAATGGTGAAGTGGAACCCTGCGGCGGAGGCGGCTTCTCAACCTGAAGCGAGCACTCTGCTCCAGTCCGATCCTGGTGGCACCAGACTTCAAGAAGGAATTCATTGTCCAAGCGGATGCTTCGGAGGTGGGTCTGGGTGCTGTCCTCACCCAGGCACATGACGGTGAAGAACATCCCATTCTACCTAAGCAGAAAGTTACTTCCCAAAGAGAGAAGAACTATTCAACGGTGGAGAAAGAATGTCTGGCTGTAGTCTGGGCCCTGGAGTCCCCTTCGGTTCTATCTCCTGGGCCGACGTTTCATGGTGGTATCTGATCACGCCCTCTGCAGTGATGGCCAAGAACAAGGAATCAAACAGTAGAGTAACCAGATGGTTTTTGAGCTTGCAACCGTTTAACTTTTCTGTTGTCCACAGGGCTGGCAAGCACCACGGCAATGCGGACGCCCTCTCCCGGCGTGATGCCTTCTTCGTGCCTTTACCCGACGAGGACGTCGGTCCCGAGGAGGGGGATGTGTGATGTCACGAGGCTGTGTCCTGGAGGACGTTACATCCCCCTGAGATGGCTGCAAACCCAGACAGCTATGGCTCCATCTGCTGGTATGGTCGGGAACTCCAACCCTCTAGGCCAATCTTCCCACGCAGCTGAAACCAATCAGGAGCTGATGAGCTGAAGGTTTGTTGAAGGGAAGAGACACGGTCTCCAACCTGGGCTCTCGAGGACAAGAGTGCTGCACGTCCACTTCCATGAGGAATATAAGGATTTGGAGATACTTACCTTTGGGAAATACTCACCTTGGATATATGCACCTGTGGAAATCGTGTGGGACATTTGGAAGGAACGTTTTGCTGGGTTGGCCACTAGCTGCAACGTGGAATACAGTAAGACTGGGGAAAAGTTATTTGAGCGAGGGGAGAGTTATGATTTTGGATGTGGAAGAGACATCCCTGAACTGTTAACCCTTAAAGAGCCACCAGAGAACAGAATTGTGTTATACTTTCGTTAGTTTCCAAGACCTTTAATAAAATCCCTTGTTTTGGTTGAACCTGGTCTCCTTAGCACTACTTGAGCAATCCCGCTGAAAGCTGTGTAGCCTCTCGTGACATCACAATACATATATTTTTTATTTTTATTGGTCCTTGGGACATCCAGTTGCCCATCCCTGGCCTAGTGGTTTAAGTATTTAGGTACTGTATATCATGTGACTTCAGGCCTCGGGAAATCATTGTCAAAAGCCAAGATACTATACTGTTGCATGTGGGTCTAGATTATGTATTGGTTGATCATATAGAAATACGAAAACTATTATTTCAACAACTCCAAAGCAATTGCCTGTCTATGGCGCAGGAACTACTGACTCGCTGCCCTTTTCTATTTTCAAGACATCTGCTGTTAACTCTTAACCCCATAAAGTAGTTTTTCACTATCTTGACATATTGGCTTCTACAGGCATTTCTGTAATAGGCATCATGAAGTGTTTTAGGTCTATGGATTCAGCACACTGTCAGCTACAATAAATATACTGGCAAAACATACTTTTGAGACATTTATATGAGTGATAATGTGCCATAAATGCAAAAAAAAAAAAGTTGTTTTATTGTGAAAATCACTGCAAACCATAATGAACAAGATATCCAAATACTAGATTGAAGTTCCCCCAGGTCTTGAGTACCTATACGTTTTAGGGGGCAAAAAATAAAGAATATACTTTTTTTTCCACATCCGTTTTTTCAACAGAACAAAAAGTGCAGTGCATTTGGAAAGTATTCAGACCCTTTCCCTTTTTCCACATTTTGCTACGTTACAGCCTTATTCTAAAATGGATTAAATTAATTGTTTTCCTCATCAATCTACACACAATACCCCATAATAACAAAGCAAAACAGGTTTTTAGAAATTGTAGCAAATTGATTTACAAAAAAAAACATTCATTTGGGGTGGAGGAATATAGCTGGATCTACACAACCGATCGTGGGACATGGTTTCATCTTGACATTAAACTACTTTAGAGGTTTGAAAACGTATGACAAACTTTGATTTGTAAGTGTAATGTCTCTTTAAGTAAAAAAGTGAAAATATCCTTAAAACACCCTGGATGTTTTTTTATATTTGAATACAATTGTGTCTGCTGCCACTCAGTGCTCTGCATGCACAGTGGCCACAAAAATACATTTTTTCTTAACACCTGCATCTGTATTATGGTCATGTTTACATTGTAACAAATATTGTATAAAATAATATTAAGAAACATGTATGATGGATTTGGAACACTGCTAAACATGTGTAATGCTTGATAGTTTATTGAAGGATCACAATACGACATATCAACCATTCAAAATTGTTACCAAAAATTCAGATCATCATTATTTATCCACTAACTTAACCAACCATCTATCATGTATCAGGACATCAAGTGAATGTTTGTAAATAAAACATATATTCTTCAGAATGTTGATGAGTTCTTCTAATTACCAAAGTACCAAACAATTGTGTTACTGTTTTTTTAAAATTTGTTATGGATGGATAATGGATTAAATGAAATAATGTAATGCCGTCAGAGATGATAGTGGATTCCATATGGAGACTGGAGAGGAACCACTGTGGCCCCATTCTGGTCACTCCTCACCCCAAAAGCACTGAGACTGTGCTCAAAATGGCTCCTATTCAACTGTGGAATAAATACTAGTTTAAAATATAGCTTTATAGATTTTCAATACAGATCTCAATTATTATTTTAAATATATATCATCTCTATTGTTGTAATATCCATATTTGGACTACCACTTATTTTGACTTTTATTCAATGTTTATCCACTTCAACTATTTGGAAACGTTGGTATTTACAAAAAAAATGAATATAATATTTTTGGCTCCAACGCTTTTCTATTCTACTGAAGTTCTACTCGCTAGATACGCTGTGGACAGATAGATATATAGACAGATAGCTCACATGTGCTGCTCCATCTTCAGCACCCCAGCAGTCTTCATAGAAACCCCATCGCCGCTCACATCAGCAAACAACTTTTCTCCAAGGCCGCTCATTTCACCTTTTAGATCGCCCTTCCAGAAGAGCTGAGGAAAAATGGATATAAATGTTTCTGGCTCTACCAGCTCCTTTCTATTCTACTGAAGTTCTATCAGCCAGATACACTGTGTAATGATGGATAGACCGATAGATAGAGTAGCTCGATGAAGCCACGTTTCCATTTTTCAGCACCCCCAACAGTCTTCAAGCAGCAAACACCCTTTTCCAAGGCCGCCTTTACACCTTTTAGATCGTCTCGTCCAGAAGAGCTTATGAAAAATTTATTTTCGGCCTTTAGCAAATTATATCAGTTTAAAACTCTGGCAGTAATAGGTGGTGGCAAATAACAACACACCACAATGCTAATCAACAGGAGAAATGGGAATTAGCCTTCTACTCCTTTGTTATAAAACCTCAAGCAACTTCTTCTGGGCATGCATGATGTTCAGATAGATAGGCTCAGAGATAGATAGATACATACGTAGTTAGCTATATGTACATATTGTGGTGCTTCATCTTCTGCAATGTCAGCTCCCCAACTTCCATGGCACTTATCTCTTCTTGGGGAAGATTTATAATCATATCAAAATATTTCAGATTAAAAATCAAAGGCAGTATAGTACACACACACACACACAACACACAAAATACATACCTTCCTCAGATTACTCTCTATTGAGTGAGCTTCTAACAGCACGCCCACTAGAGAAAACAGCAGAAACACACTCTGGATCTTCATCCTTTACAGGAGCACATAGAGCATGGCATGTTAAACACTAACACACACTGGGGTCATCATCCCCTAGCAAATGACAACCGTGTGTTGGGGTATGCTTCACACATGACACAGTTGTCCACCAATATACTCTGTATGCAACAGTCCAACTACACCAAGTCCACAGCCATCAAACACCAGTCCACCCTAGACACCTATCCACTCTGTATATATCTGGAGAATATGCTCAGTGGAATGCAAATTTACTCTGATAGCTGGAAAGATGCTGACTGGATTGATGCCTGGTTGTCTTGGTGATGTCTTCTGGGACCTCAGTAGTAGTGAGTGTCTTCTGCCCCTTGCAGTCCTGTCTCTCCTATACTCTTTGCAGCTTACTGCCCCACTCTAGCCACACCTCTCTCAGCCGTGCTCTAATAACTCAACAAAATGACATCACAGACGTGACAATAACCAATAGTCACACACCCTGGGAGTGTATTCCCTCCCTCAGGCAAAAAAAGGCCGAATCCAACATTAGGCTTTCTCGGAATTTTTAACTGACTTCAACAATGTAATCATGTTGCATAAAAATGGTTGTTAGTTCGTTAGATTTGGCTAAAAAGTAACTGTGAGTTGTCTCATTTCTACCAAGATTTTTGAGTCAACTCACCGATACGATTGAATCCCAGCAAAATGAATTAGCTTGCAAG
>NW_025540233.1:0-8708 GCF_020615455.1 Coregonus clupeaformis | reverse complement strand
CCCCATTTTAGGGACTCAAGTATTGGGACAAATGTACTTATGTGTATTAAAGTAGTCATACGTTTAGTTTTTGGTCCCATATTCATACTACATCAAGCTTGTGACTCTAGGCATTTGATCGGATGATTTGCTGTTTGTTTTGGTTGTGTTTCAGATTATTTTATGCCCAGTAGAAATTAATGGTTAATAATGTATTGTGTCATTTTAGTCACTTTTATTGTAAATAAGAACATGTATATATTTCCATTTCATTAAATGTGGATCCTACACATGATACGGCATATCCTGAATAATTTGTGAATAGTCGATGAGCCAGAGATTCAAACGCACAAATATCATACCCCACCCCAAAAATGCAAAACTTCCCGTTATTGTAATGTTGAGATATAGCATGTCTTCGCGTATGATATTTGTGCGTCTGTAACTTTCTCACTCATCATTATTCAAAATCCATTCAGGATTATCATGGTAGTATCCACATTTCACCCAATTTCTAAATGGTTCACCCGATATGTACTAAAATACCCAGCAAATTAAAGCTGACAGTCTTGGCCCCACCCTCCACAGTCATTGCATCATTTCCAATCCAATGTGCTGGAGTAAAGAGCTAAAACAACAACAAAGTTTCACTGTCCCAATAGTTGAGCTCACTGCATTATTATTGTCTTATGAAAAAAAATATTTCAGTGCAGCATTTTGATGCAAAATAAACACACCAGTATAAGGATCAGTTAGGCCTGAAGGCCTACAATGGCAATATATTGCAAGGGTGTTGCTCTGCCGGGAGCTTGTCAAGGACCTAATCTCAGGGGTTTTCTGGGATGATGTAGGCTATGCTGGTTCCCCTTTCTACCATAATCCCCCTCATGCATGGTGTAACGTGCGCTCTCTCTCTCACACACACACACGCAATAATGTACCCACAAACACTGAAAACCCCTTTTAGTGGATTGCCCCAATATCCAACATGTCTTTATATTGGTCAGAATCCTTGCAGACTGCAAAATAATAATATGCCATTTTAGCAGACGCACCTCCAAAGCGCTTACATTCATCAAATGCATACATTTTTTGTGTGGGTAGTCCAGGGATCAACCCACTACCTTGCCAAGCAATTAGCCAGCCTTGGTGCTCTACCAGCTGAGCAGAGTAACACACAGTTCAACCTGATGTTTAACTTGGACAGTTAATTCCATTTAACTGACAGTGGAGGAGAGATGAGAGAGAGAGAGCGAGAGAAAGAGCAAGAGAGCGAGAGCAAGCGAGAGCGAGGCGCAAGCTCTGGGACTAGAGCAACCCACATCCTGACAAGAGGCTTCGGAAAGTCCCATTTGTGGCTGGAAACCCATGCATCATAGATAGAATTGAATAAATTTCATGGATTTAGAAAAGCAACAAGATCAGTGTCTTATTTCCCCAGAGAATTGCGATCGTGTCTGACAGTGCACTTCTGTATTCCTCAAGCGGTGGGACCACCACCATTCTGATCAGTGTCACGAGCTGACATCAATGTAGAAGTAAAATGTCAAATGTAAAGTATTAGACTCATGGCCTCCTGAATGGGAGAGGTGGAGCTGGAAGAAGAGGGGTTATT
Organism: Coregonus clupeaformis; assembly: GCF_020615455.1. Lineage (NCBI taxonomy): Eukaryota > Metazoa > Chordata > Actinopteri > Salmoniformes > Salmonidae > Coregonus > Coregonus clupeaformis. The sequence goes on along the minus strand of NW_025540233.1, from coordinate 7,114 downwards.
TCAGGGCGGGGTGCTGTCTGTCCCATTCTGCTAGTTCTCTTTCTCCCTGGCACTTCATTAATAAATCTAACTTTGATAACTCCGGCCGTCAAGGACTCAGATTGCGCATCCCTGCTTGGTTTTAATCTAATGTCAGAGTTTCTGACTCTAACTCACAAAAACATCTACAGGTTGTACACAGATATAGACACAAGATTTTAAACAACGTTGACTACACGAATTCCGGGTGCTACCCACTTCAGAAATGATAACGTACATCTCTGTGTAGTCTCTATTGCATCTTGAACATATCCTTCAGCCTCTCCCACTCTGGCTGTTTTCCCCCAGATATTATAATCATGTACTAATGTGATTATTCAGTTGCAGTGATACTATTCAAGCATACAAAAACAAAGTCTGTTGTATGCACCCCTGAGAGGGTTAGGAATTCATTGAGAAACACTGGCTTATGCAATTTGGTCAAAATAGGCTAGCTAATGCTCGAAACACAACTGCCCACGAAAGCCGTCCAGCCACTCACGTCACACACTCCCACCTCCTCTGGAATAGTAGTTTCAAAAACAAACAAGAGGTCGAGGTTTCTGGATTCTTCTTTTCAATTCTGCTTTTGTTGACTGCACCAGCCAAGCAAAGGCTTGCATTCTATCAATATATATTTCCACAAGATTATAAACCTCTAATGCAAGCTACTTTGAGGAATGAGTCATTTCCAATGAAAGTTTTCTAGGAAGGAGAGAGATGTATTCTACCCCATACGTAGGTTAAATCCCCATATGAGTCAAATGCTTAGTTATTTATAGCTCACTGTATGTGTGTTAATGTGAATTACAGAGGCCTTGCCTCCATTGATTGAGAATAGCTATTTCTGAGTCAGTGCAGTGACAACATGTTAACCCCCCCCCCACATCTCTCCAGGTGTGAGCTCCTGATAGATATGAGGACACTCCAAACGGACAAGGAGAGCTCTATTCAGGCTTAGCACCTAGCAATCTTTCCCCCGCAACACTAGCACTGTGAGACTGGCACTCTCGCTCTTCCTATAAAGCAGGTTGTCAAACTTCTGACATGTTTGAGAATGTGTGAAATGATGTGTGTGTGGAGGGGCTTGACGATCATTCCACACAGGTCAATATTTCTTCCCATAAGCTTTGTCAATAACACACCTCAGGACGAGATTTCTACTTTGTGTTATGCTTAATAGCTGGGGGACTTTGTGACAGCATACAAGTGCATGAATTCTTAGCAAAAAATCCAGGATAATTTCCAAATACTCACTTACAGCACTTTCTAAAATGTATTTGCAATAGGAATGTACAATGCACTAACACTCAATATGAATAGTATCTTGCTAACTTAATGCAAAACATTCTTCCTCAAAACATGCTTACCGGTTGATTTGCCTGTCCAAACAACATGCTGGAAAGAGACTTTTTGAAGTAAAACATTTTTTAAAAAAAGCAAAAATGCTTAAGATAAAGTTGTTAGGGATGAATGCTGTCCAGTGCATGATGCACTTTGCTCTTTGTCTGAATTCTGCTACCTGTAGCTGGCCTTCAACCCGAGCTGCCACAGCTAGTGGGGGACAGAGGAGGGTATTCAGGGTCGCTCTTCCCAGTGAGATGATGAAGTCAGCCGACGGGAGAGAGATGCCTGGTCTGGTACAGCCATGCCCACGCCCAACTCAGGGGACTCAGCTACAATACCACCCTAAAATGGAAGCCCGCCAGGCCCACAATGCCCCTTTTGTCGGCACGGGGCCGCGTGGATGACGTTAAGAGGACATACATTCACACACGCGCTTCGCTTTACAAGCCATACACACACACACACACACACACACACACACACACACACACACACACACGGTGAACAGAGTGAGGCCCAGAGGGGCAGTACTGTCCCACAAATGGTCATTTCACAAGCTCACCACAATAAATAGACATTTCCAAAGTGTTGTTAAGTGAAAATAATCATTATCACACACTGTTTACCGAAGACCACAACTCTGACTTAACGTGAAAAACTGCCTTGAGCAAAATGTAGGCCTAGAGTGATACAGTGGAACAACACGACATAGGGGGAACCTTCCATTCGTGTGAACTTAACTTGAAGGGCATGATTCAATATTGTGGGTAGTGGAGGGGGACAAAATCCTTCTCTGCCTGAGGAGGAATGTCCCTTTTGAAAATGCGGCATGTTAGTTAGCAATGTGCAAGTAAAACAGGAAGGTGATAAAGGTGATCTTGACCCATTGGGACCCCGAAAGAGAAAAAGGACTTCACAACAATGTTTTTGCATATCAGGAATCGACAAGCTATGCTTCTCCTTCTCTGGAGTCAGTGCTACTGGCAACTAAAACTAGCACAGAGGTAGACTAAAATTGGTGTTAGCTCATCGGATGTGAGTAAGTGACATCTCATGGGCCGAGTGCCAGTCCAGTCCAGGTGGGTTGAGAAACACTTCTCTACATCTCTTTAGATGACATGAGTCTGTGACTCAGCAAAGGGGTTCCATAAATAGCAGGCTGTTGATAGTAGACAAACTAAATTGAGGCTGAACAATCCCAGCTAAAACAGGGTCTGGCAGGGACGATTCTATTCGGGAGGCCTGGTATACCTGAGGAATAGGTATATTGCTAGTATGGTGGCCTAGGCCTACCTAATAAGCTTCATGTGGATACTGTGTTTAATTTTTTATTCATCACTTTGCATTCAGCAAGTCAATAGTAAATAGCTTGGCACCCAAACGTGATGTTTCTCTATATTTGACTCTGGGATCACCGTAGTTCATAAACATTGTCTTGCTGATGTTGCAACACAGACTGGAGAACTAAAGGTCAGGGAGCAAGAGTACTCTTTTATGGATAACTTTAGAGTTGATCCCTTGATAATCACTTTCAATCAATTTAAATGCCATCCACAATTAAATTCAGGAAACTCTGATGCAGGCAACCACAGTGGAAAGGTTGGGTCATTTAAACCTCAGAAAAACCACCACGACTGCCAGCTTAGTCTCCAATTCAAACAAAAATATTTCCTCTCTAGACACTCTCCCACTCCCACTTTCCTAGGCCACCCAACAAACTAAAAGGGGTCAGAGAACAAACCCAACACAGGAGCCTCTCAGGCATGCCATGGTCCCCTGACCACTCCAAACTCAACATTGTCCGGTGTGTCTGAATTCACCCCTCGTTTACCTCAGGGTCCGGAAGAAACACCATCTCTCAAGACCACAGAAGAATTCTGCACAATAACAGTTTCTGGTTGGTTTTCACCCAAAGTCAGAGAGCGTCAAACAGATCTCCACAGGGGCCTGGTGCCCTAACACACAGGGTCTGCTAGCAGCGAGCTGTTAATCTTCCCGCTCCAGCAGCGTCCACCGAGCCACGTGGCTGTACTGTCTTTGACTGTCAGCACTCCTGAGAAACTGTTTGGCCTTCAAACGACAGCCTCTATTTGGGGCGTCTGCTCATGTAGTCGGTTCCTGCCGCTCGCTAATAAATAAAGACCTGCTTCAGACCGACCAGCAGCACTCTTCTTCTCTCTCTGTTGCTGCTGGCGGCCAGGAATTCAAATTCAACGTCTCAGGTTTGAGTGTGCTGACTCGCACTTCAACAAACAAACACAGCTTCCCAGGATTTCTAGGAAAAACTTATTCTCTCGATGGACCTCCTCGGAATTTAAAATTCGCCTGTCGCTACAAAATAACAACATGGGAAAGACGACAGACCTAACTGTCGAAATGAGAGAAGATAAAATGATGACGATGCACTTGAGGGAGATTAAGATATCTAAAGTTATAAATATCCAAGACTCTCCCTATTTGGGGAGAGGCCGAGAGCATCATGAAAGGCACTTCTATCAACACTGGCTGCTACATTTCACCAACCAACTGTCCATTATCTGGAATTTGGATCCTATCCACTTGAAATAAAAAGTGTCATTTTCTTTTCCTAGAGACAAGATGTACTCCATCCACATTTAGCAGTAGATAGGGTACTAGACAATGTTAAAGACAACATTTTGATGGGCAAAGCACCATTATGTGATCGTTCTCTCAAGACCAAATGCCCATCTTTTCCTTGTTCCCAGCAGTGCACTGTGCTTTTACCTAACCCCCTATGGTAATATGGCTACAGTGTTTATGCTAGTTTAGTGGATAGAGGACCAGGATAGACTGTGCCTTAGCTTTAGCAGAGATGGAGTTCACAGGTAGAAAGGAAGGAAGAGGCGGGGAGGGATGAACTACCGGCTAGCAAAGGGAACTGGATCTCTTTGTACAAGACAGGCGGGGGATAGACGCAAAGTGTGTGGCTGTGTGTTTAGGGTGACACACTGAAGGATTTGCCAAGTCAAGCTGGGGCTGACAGAAAGTATGCAACGTCAGGAAGAACATATGTTTTTAGGAAGAGGCGAGAGCATGAGATAGACAGAAAGAGAAAATGGGAGAGAGAGGAAAGGAGCGTAGAGAGAGAGAGGTTTATTCCTGAGCAGTCGCCAGCACAAGTGATGATCATTCTATTGCACGTCTGATCTCATTCCCTGACGTTGGAGCGGCAGGTGGACACAATGGCTGTTTTATTGGCAGTGTGTGCTTGTGTTTGAGGCTGTGTGCATATAACTGATATTCATGCACATTCCCTACTAAAACTTGTGCATAATTTCTCCTCCTCTTTGCTCTTTATGTTTGCATAATGCAGCATAGAGTAGGCCTAACATAATACACTACATAGGTATGAGGCCACATAAGTGTGCTTCTTGTTTTGAGCACAGTAATTTACTAACTGCGTTGGCCATAGCTAGTGAAGAAAAGATACAGCACGCAGGAGCACGTGAAAAGAGGGAGGACACATCCATGTCAGATGGTGACCAGAATCTTGACGTGTTGCGTTTGCCAATGGATCCGAAGGCTATAGGGCTGTTCTCCAAGAGCTACTCAGAGTGCTTATGCAGACATTACCGAATATTCTTAGTAGCCAATACAGGGCCATAAGGCGGGCAACTGCTGATGCAAACCTCGATCGACAACTGGCTGACTGGTTACTACCTGTTTCTTCCAGCCACCAGGTTATGCTTTAGAGTGACCCTGTCTGAGAAAGGAGAGGGGCTGACACGATAAATAAGGTTGAGTGCTACTTCAGAGGGGTTGCCCACAACCTGTGTGCCTCCCAACCTGACTTCATTATGGACGGTGGGAAGGGGGTGGTGGAGTGGGGAATAACAAAATAGGCTGTGCTTCCATCTGCATTACCAGTGATCACAGTGCACCTGGACTCCACTAGGAGATGTGGAGCCCCAACCCATCATCTTACAAACCTATTCACATCATATTCACTCAACAATACACCCACTTCCTAATCTTATTCACTAGTTGGATGATATTCCACTTCCCCTCTGGTTTTTATTTATATCTGGCAGCTGCCTCAAGCACTTTCAACACACAAATGAAAGACCTCGTTTCCTCTTTTATGATGACGTGAGGGAGTGCCATCACCACATCTGGGAAGGACTCTCGGCCTTTCATCCAGTATCTGTGTGACACTAGGTCATAAAGCAAAAGGCTCAGTGGTTAAATAAACTTTGAGGAATGAGCCTGAAAGTTCCCGGTTGAGATGATTGGAATATGGCCACTGGCGTATGAATTAACCAACGAATTAAGTCTCAAGCACAAACCCTGGTTCCTCCTTAACATTCCGTTTCCACACTTCCATTGTTATGACATTCAACATGAACCATTCATCTCTGCATTAACTTATAGGCTTTTATGTAAATGTGGTGCACTAGTGTAAATTAAGAAACATACACAATCCCTCATGCACAAAGCGCCACCTACCTCTGCAATGAGATATGATGTGAAAGGAAACTAGGAGTCCTGAGAGATAGTGTGTAACACTGGTGGAAGTTGCTGAGGAGCTAGTCTGTGAGGTAAGAGGTGAGGCACAGGCTGTTGAGGACCAGACATATCATTTCAGGATAAACATTCTGAAGGATGGCTCTGACGCTTCATGATTAGAACTATCTACATTCAGCTTCTATTCAGAAATTGGAAAAATCATAATTTAGTATATAATCAATACCTGGAATTGGAATTTCTTGAAGCTTGGAATTGGAAATTATAATTGACCCCCAACCCTACAGTGTACAGAGTAATGAACTTACTGACAATCCTGTTGCTTTGCGGTTCCTTTCCTTCAGAAACTTTCCCCAGCTGTAGCAAACCCCGGTTAGTGAGGTGACAGGTCCTCGTGTGATCATAATCTCGGGTATCATTTATGCAGACAGACTACTGGAGAGCCATAGAGAGGTATTTTAACAAAAAGCTGATAAGTTGGCAACTAAAAGAGGACTTGAGGATACCCTCCGGGAAAACTATGGTCCCGTAATTCTACTGAATGGGTTTCTTGCTAAAATCAATCAGTTTGTGCATGGTTAACTAAACCTAATGGAAAATGAGTGACTGGTAAGTGAAAGATGAGGAAAATGGAACAATTAACGAATGTAAGCCTCCTTTGTCTAAGAAGAGTGGCTTCGTGAGTCCAGCCATGGTCTAGGAGTTGTAGTATTACTCATTTTCATGTCAGGTAGCTGTCAGCTTAGTTCCTCTACTACTTGAATAGCTTATCTCTATTTTTAAATTAGTAAAGAGACCTATGGCTATAAACCATCTGTCAAAACCTGTGCCCACAACATCTATAGATACATTTAGACTGATTGCGCTTCTCTGTGCGCACTCAGTACACCACAACAAAGTAAGCCCACACTTATACAGCTTATTTACCCCTACTTGAAAATGTATGTGTGAAGTTGAAATCGAATGTATTAGATTTTGTATGGAATTTAGTAATCTGTAAGGAATTAATGGGCAAGAATACATAGTGAAGATTACTGACAGCATGATGATGTTGAGCTTAATTATCATGTGCGAATTATAATTTTTACAACAGGGGTTTGTAACACAGCAATGTTTAAACACCAGGAACAGATAGAGGCCATGCCATACGGACCCCAGCATATCACGTTTGAGTATACAAACATTCTAAGACATTCTGATCGGGTGAAAGCTTATGATCCCTTGTTGATGTCATATTGTTAAATCACTTGGTTGCAACTCAATA
>NW_025540232.1:0-8709 GCF_020615455.1 Coregonus clupeaformis | reverse complement strand
ACGTTTCTTGTAGTTGGCCACAGGTTTGCACCACAACTCAGGAGGGACTTTGTCCCACTCCTCTTCTCAGATCTTCCTCCCAAGTCATTAAGGTTTCCAAAGGCTGACATTTTGGCAACTCAAACCTTCCAGCTCCCTCCACAGATTTTCTATGGGATTAAGGTCTGGAGACTCACTAGGCCACTCCAGGACCTTAATGCTTCTTCTTGAGCCACTCCTTTGTTGCCTTGGCCGTGTTTTTGGGTCATTGTCATGCTGGAATACCCATCCACGACCCATTTTCAATGCCCTGGCTGGAGGGAAGGAGGTTCTCACCCAAGATGGTCCCATCTCGTCCCTTTTGATTTGGTGGTTGTCCTGTCCCCTTAGCAGAAAAACACCCCCAAAGCATAATGTTTCCACCTCCATGTTTGACGGTGGGGATGGTGTTCTTGGGGTCATAGGCAACATTCCTCCTCCTCCAAACACGGCGAGTTGAATTGATGCCAAAGTACTCCATTTTGGTCTCATCTGACCACAACAACACTTTTCACCCATGGAGTTTGTCCTCTGAATCATTCAGATGTTCATTGGCAAACATCAGACGGGCATGTATATTGTGCTTTCTTGACAGGGGGGCATTACAGGCGCTGCAGGATTTCAGTTCTTCACGGCATGGTGTGTTACCAATTGTTTTCTTGGTGACTATGGTCCCAGCTGCCTTGAGATCATTGACAGATCCTCCTGTAGTTCTGGGCTGATTCCTCACCGTTCTCATGATCATTGCAACTCCATGGAGCCCCAGGCCGAGGGGAGATTGACAGTTATTTTGTGTTTCTTCCATTTTACGATACATCGCACCAACTGTTGTCACCCTTCTCACCAGCTGCTTGGCGATGATCTTGTAGCCCATTCCAGCCTTGTGTAGGTCTCACAATCTTGTCCCTGACATCCTTGGAGCTCTTTGGTCTTGGCCATGGTGGAAAGTTTGGAATCTGATTGATTGCTTCTGTGGACAGGTGTCTTTTATACAGGTAACAAACTGAGATTGGAGCACTCCTTTTAAGAGTGTACTCCTAATCTCAGCTCGTTACCTTTAGGCAAAAGAACACCTGGCTCAGCCAGAAATCTTTTTGATTGAGAGGGGGTCAAATACTTATTTCCCTCATTAAAATGCAAAACGAATTTATAACATTTTTGACATGCGTTTTTCTGGATTTTTTGTTGTTATTCTGTCTCTCTACTGTTCAAATAAACCTACCATTAAAATGATAAACGGATCATTTTGTCAGTTGGCAAACGTACAAAATCAGCAGGGGATCAAATACTTTTTTCCCTCACTGTAAGTGTTCCCTCTGTTCCCTTGTCTTTGTGAGTGATTGTTTTGTTGTGAGAGCGTGTAGCTCGGTTGAGCTACATTTCACTGTGTTATTTGCCAAGGTGGATGTTTTCCCTTGTGCAGTTTCGTTTACGCTTGGGGCGTTTTGATTTATACAAATGGATTAAACTCTGAGACTTGGTATTTTTACCTCCTGCGCCCACGACTCCTTCTTTCACACCTCGAATCACAGATACACTTACTGGAAAATGACTCAAGTAAAAGTGAAAGTCACCCATTTTAGAATACTACTTGAGTAAAAGTCTTAAAGTACCTGATATTAACAATATAATAAATGTACTTAAGTATCAAAAGTAAAAGTATGAAACGTAAGAGCCGTAAATCCAAAAAAGCAAAACAGCCAGACCCTTTATTTGTTTGAGCTTTACTGAAAGGTAACAGTCTTACGGATACAAGAAGAGCTCAGATAAAAGAAGAAGTGGATTCTCAAATAGGCAACACTTTAAAATACATCTCTTACAGACTAAATAATTATGCCTTAATAATGAAGGAATATAGCCAGTAAACGTAAGCACTTACAATCACAGTCACTTTGCTTTAGAGAAAACATCCTATAATAGAACCCTATACATTATAAATAAAATGATGTTGATGAGCTTATCAAAAGTGCATTATACAGAACTGCACACATCCTCACTGTAGGAATATGAGGACATCACCACTGATAAAACTGTGTTAGAAATCAGTGTGTCAGGTCATTCTCTTTGTAACAAGGACACCTATAACTTATAGACACACCTATAGAATTTTAAACATAAATTAACCAAAACGCAAAAGGCATCCGTGTCCTTGGGCTTGCTACCGTTAAGCTGTCACTACTTGAAGTTGAATAATTTATGGTTCATCTTCAGTAAAAGCTGGTTTTCAAAGTTTGTGGAATCCAGCCTTGCTCTCCTGGGGCTGAAAACAAGTCCTGCACTGCTGAACAGCCTTTCACATGCAACTGATGTAGAGTGTGTTTAGCCTCAGAGACAGCTTACAGACTGCGGGGAAGGACTTGAGCAACTCCATATGATCAGCTGAACAGAGCCAGGTATCTGTCCAGCTGCTTGGAGCTTTTTGTAGCTGAGACGTCTTCATGGCAGAGAATAAATCCTCCTCATCTGATGAACTGGTACCATCACCTAGCTGCAGCAAGGGTTCTTCCAGGTGGTCCTTGATGTAGCCCATTCCTGATATAAGGCGAAAGATGACAGCCAGAACTCGCGCCGTTATGAGCCTACATTAATCCATCACCATCCCCATCTATAAAGCAACAGGGCTAAGTAGGCTACCCATTGGACTGAACCACAAAGTCGGATTGTAGTTTAAATGGGTGGTTCTCAAATCTATGAAGTGTCAAAATGTACACTATACACAGTTGTTTATGAATAATAAAAATACTGTTTCATTAACCACATTGTCTTACCCATTCTGATGGTGGCGTCATCCTTTGTCCACATTGTTTTTTTGAATTTGGGGAGAAGGATTTCAGCTCCGATCAGCTCAGGGTCGTGAAACATTGGCTGAAGCGCTTCTTCAGTCCCCCAGTTGTAGCTGGGAGGCTTACAGTACTTCAGGGACAACCCGATTCGGTCAAGTTTCTTGTGGGATCAGCAGGTTGATAGTTGGAAGTAGCCACCCCATCTGGATATTGGTTTCAGCCTGCAGGATGTTGGATGGCCCCTTTGCGACTGGGCTCGTGGTGGCAGCACTCTGAGGAAGGTGAGTTCACTGGATTGAACCTATGAAAAAATAAAAAATAATACTGGTTTCCTAACCCCTAACTATTTCACCTGATTTAACTAAGGCCAGTAATCAATGGCTGGATGAGTAGTTTACTAAATGGACTCAATGATAGTTGTATTGTACAACATGTGAAACAGTTATAAATCCCAACAAAGGGTCAGGAAACCTGCAACAGATTTAGACAACAATACCTTATATTATTACAAAATAATACATCATCCTTACTTACATTGGAACCTCGAAGTCTGTGCAGAGAACGCTAGACCCGGCCACCTCTCCTTTGTATTTGACGATCAAGGAGTCTTTCTACGCCATGAACCAGGAGTTCCACCTTGTGGCATTCGGCATGCAGCACTAGAGGTCGCAAGCATCTTCCAACGTTTCGGTTGCAAGTGTGAATCTTCCGCATTTGTTCCAAAGGGGCTTGGCACTACCAAATGTTGAACGGGAAAAAAAAATTGTAAGCCTCACTGGATGTTGCTTTCAGGCATACGACTGTAGATACTAAGTTGGTAGGTGGCAAGCACAGCGCTGGTGCTTCGGCAGCTGGTACTCAAAAACCATCATCTTCATTCAAGGATCGTTGCCACATCAACAAACTCCACTTCTTCACTCTCCTCTTGTTCCTCTTTAACATCTTCCTGTCTGCTTACGAGCGTTGCTTCACCACCCCTGCTTCCACTGCCTGGTTGTTTTCATCTTCTCCAAACACTAGGAAAGCTTTCAAGAAGTTAGAGACCGTTGTCTGTTGTTGTTCTCACAATCTTACCCCAGATTTTAAACTCAGAATGGATCTCATTTAGGGTGCCTGCCAACACATCAAAGGTGTGCGATCCTCTCCAACCGTTTACAGGCCAGGGCTGCAGAGCATCTGTTGAGACTGTCAGGGTCTATCCAGTGGGCTGTAACACCAATGCTCCGTCTTCTTGTAGACCAGCAGTCAGTGGTGGTGGCTCTACAAGAAGTCACCTTCTTCTTCATTTCCCGTGGAGGCTCAATAATCCCGGAGCGCAGTGTGGAGCCTTGATAAGATCTTTGAGTTAGGCTGCAGATCCTGGACAAACTCTCTGAAACGGGTTCTTGTTCTTCAACAGCGAATGGTTGGAGCCCATGGACCACATCACCATAGCTTATCGATGGATTTTTGAGGCACTGTCTTCAGTAATGTGCTCTACTTTTGATGGTGGAGGGAGTCTTAGGGCTTTCTCTTCAGTGTGTTTGCCGTCAAGTTCTCCATACTTCTTAAGATGGTGTACATGTTTTCTCTGAAATAAGAAGAAAAGGAAAAGAGAAAGACAGTTGCTTAGCAACATAACTACCATCACCAAATACTTAAGGTATAGGATCCTAATTTTAATGCTATAAACAACATTAACTAAGTGAGAGTTTGTGACCACCATTTAATATTACAATGAGAAAAACGATGTTAATTGGATCTAGCTAGTAGGTTACGTCAATAACTTAAGTCTACAGTAATTAACTAGGTAAAAACAACTTTATCGACTAACACAAGGAATAATATTCTAGCTAACGGTCCGAAAGCTAACATTAGTTAGCTAGCAAAGCACCAGGTGTTTGAGAAAAGGTATTTCGTTGCTGACTAACATTAGCTGACTTAAATGTGCCCAGATTCGAAAACTACTAGTTAGCTAGCTTGTTAACAAGGGGGTCCGTGGAAGTTTTACCAGTTGAGGGACCGGCGCATTACAACCCTAATATAGCCCAGTTTGACATTTGTGTCATGCTGACCATCAGTGATTACAGATGAATCAGGAAACTTCTACCGCATCCTCTTTTCTGATGGGAGTCCAAATGGTGCTCTATGTTATAATTCCATTTGAAGGCATAAAGTGATTTCCACCAGTTGAAATTGGCTCTTTCCAATCAAACCATGCTGATGAAAGTAAGAACATCAGAGATGAAGCGGCCAAGGAGAGAAGCTGTGGTCTGTGTTACTGATAAGATCTCTTTGGGTTACCCATCTGTTCCAACTCTTCCCTCTGCCCCCTGCAGTGACTGGTACAAGATGTTCCCACTCAGTAATATAATGACCATCTATTAATAATAGAGTTCACATAAACCCTAAAAACATCTCTACTCTGGTTTGACTGTCCCCAAATTCCTCTGGTGGTCACAGTTCTCACATAGAGAGTGGGATGGGAGCAAGAAGGGGAGTCCCTTAGGGAGACTGTAGACCTCTCCTCCATCTCTCTCTCCCTCTATCTCTATCTCTCTCTTTCCTCTCTCCATCAAGGATGGAGCTTGAGAAACAAACAATGTTCCACAATCATTCATCCCCTCTCTGGGGGTATTTTTGCCTATTTGTATTGTCCTTTTTTGTTTCCTCTTTTAACCGCCTCCGCTACCCGGTTTGTATCACGACACGCAGAAATTCCACAGATTCTCTGACAATGACAGCGAGAGTCGTAGAGTCCCATGTTGCATTGGCTTGGAGGGGAGTGAGGCCTGTCTGTATCATATTCTTTCATAATATCATGTTTTTCCCTTTTAAGGCGTGCAGCGTTAAGGACTTAGGACTACTGACAGACTTGGAGATCTGACTTTCTCCCCTCCCCTTGTGTTCTACATTTCATCCTCTGGCCTATTTGGAATGGGTGATCAATCATTTGTTTTAGGCTGGAAGACTAATTTGGGACCCAGGGAAAGGTATATGGATAGTTGGGAGAGGTTTTGTTTTTCCTAATACAGAAGAAGGCTATCGCTTTCTCATGCTCTCTTGTTTTTTGAAGTTTTTTATTTCTGTAGAGTACAGGACTGGAAAATTGCTCAAATCCAACAGGGTTGGGCGCTTAGGGTTGCAATAGCATATGGATAAAGTAAACTCCCCTGCTGTCACTGAACTGGAAATATCAAATCTATTTCATTCAAATATCTAACTAAGCAGTTTATTCCGCCAAAAGCTTCCTTTAATGTTTTTTTGTAGAAACGATCTTCCATCGTCCCTTAACTCAGTCTTCAAGACATCCTTTGGATGTCTCTTGCTTGGCTAATTGTCTCAATTCCCCTAACAGTGGGAGTTACAGCATATCCTTTTTGAGCATCTCCTCTCTCACACAAACAGCCTCTGTTACAGGGGCCATGATGAATGTGTAGGTTGGGTAACAGGCCCCTGCTCTTCCCTTTAATCATACTAACATTCTGAAAGCACCCGGTGCCTGCAGATGGATCATGGGGCCCGTCCCTATAAAACCAAGCGGAATCACCCCCAGGCTCTTTCCGAAACTCCTCTGTCCTATAGGCCTAGATTTGTCCCATCCGTCTTGCCGTACTTATGTTCCATGGTCATCAATATACATTTGTATAGTATAAATCTTTAATGGAACACACTCAGACTGGATTAATAAAGTCATATACATCCTTCCGGATGTTTGGTTTAATAATGCTATTATTACACATTTAATGGGCTATTTGAGAAGCAATGGCTGTGTTCCTCACTCCAAGGACCTCAGGTGGTTTTCTTTGAATGTTTCTTTGAATGTTCTCCCAGAGAACTGTAGGTCCTTGGGGAGAATGGAGTGCCCTTTCCTCTTCCTAATTTGTAGGCTACTAGAGGGTATGAGAAACGGCGGTGCGGTGGGTCAAAGCTGTGGTCACGGTTGGGTCGTTCGTCAGGGCTCCGTGTGGTGGGTGCTGTTGTTTGGTATTTATGGAGCCTATAGACTAGACTCAGCTGGTTCCGGGATGGACTCTAAAAATACCCTTTGCAGTACATTTCATACAGTTACAGAGACACACACACGTACAGTACAGTACAGAGACACATACATACGCACAGATAGATGCATACACGTATACACTCAAGTATGTGCACACAAGCGTGCGTGTACGTTTGAACATATTATATACAGACACACACACACACAAACATTAGGCTACCAGGCCCTCTCTCCTCCCTTGACTGACCCCTCTTTCCCCGGATGTCCCCCTAACTTCCTGTTGTTTTTTAGGGAGGCTCAGTCAGAGCGTGAGAATGGTTCGGGCCAGGAGTTACACACACACACACACACACACACACACACACACCACACTGTATCTCAACAAAGTGCCATGACCATGTCAGAAGACCTCTGGATGGAATCAATTTGTAGAGTACCATCATCGCCTGTCTACTATCCTAATCTTTACTTTGTTCGTAGGTCAAAGACATTGTGAATTCATGGGACAATGGACCGCGTCTTTATGGCCGGAAAAATCACCCACTCCTCTCCAGGGATTCAATTAGTTATTTCCCCCAGAGAAACCTGTATGTTTAAAACCATATACGTGAGGAAAAATGTATACCTGTCCATGCAGACATAATGAGATTGGAATATAACAACCCCCAAGTTTGTTCAAAAAAAGTGAAGAAAGAATATGTTGGAGTCTTTTCCCCGGTCTATGATTTTGTCGGTGAGAAAAATGCCAATCTTGTTCCTAAATGACTGCTTCACATGGTTAGCCATATCTTCCGTGGGTGTACAGGGAGAGAGCCAGAGATGGTGACATGATGCCTTATGCACACAGACAGGCATGAAGGGAAGGTCACTGCATGAGACAGGAACCAAAATGGCCCCAACTATCCTGTCAAAGAGCCACAGCTGTCCATCATCTGCCTGGAATAAAATGCCTCCCACAAACAGATTAAAAGTGGGTTCAAGAAAGGAAAGACTCCAGATTGAATGAATTAAAAAGAGGTTTAATGACCTGTTGATCTGAGAATAAGCACTGTCGAGCTCCCTGGGGGCTTTGTTTGGTAAACATAACATCCATCTCCCACTCTGGAACCACAGCCTGGCTGGCTGAACTCCAGGACTCCCACACCACAGCCTTGAATCTTGCCCCAGAACCCTCTTCCTGAGCTGGGTACGGCCTGGCCGGTTATCCCTTACAAGCCCTGGAAGTCTCATATGCTATATCCTGTGAGTTGTAAGGGTTTGGGGGTTTGAGGCTGAGATTCTTGGTGGTGATTAGTGGTTGTCAGAATGATGGCTGAAGCTAATTAGTGGTTGTGTTCTGTGGGTGTCTGGAAGTGGTTGGGCATAGCGGTATGTCTCTCTCCACTCTGTAATGGGGAGTTATTTGCGGTTGTGCCGCACTAGACACCTCATCAAGCAATCAGCTCACCCGTTTTGTGTCTTTGTATCAGAAGGGATAGCTACTTCAGAATGAATTGGGAACAGCTATAGTCTCTGCTGGGACACTTTTCTCCAACAACAAACAAAGTAAAATAAAGATATTTGTCAATATTTTTCATTATTTTGTAAATGGAAAATAAATTGGACATCATCTTACTATACTGAACAAAATATAAACGCAACATGTGAAGTGTTGATCCCCATGTTTACCATGAGCTGGAAATAAAAGATCCCAGAAATGTTCCATACGCACAAAAACCTTATTTCTCTCAAATGTTGTGCACAAATTTGTTTTTACACATCCCTGTTACTGAGCATTTCTCCTTTGCCAATATAATCCATTCACCTGAAAGGTGTGGCATATCAAGAAGCTGATTAAACAGCATTATCATTACACAGGTGCACCTTGTGCTGTGGACAATAAAAGACCACTCTGAAATGTGTAGTTTTGTCACACAACACAATGCC
>NW_025540231.1:0-8718 GCF_020615455.1 Coregonus clupeaformis | reverse complement strand
TATACCTGAAGTAGCAATCATGAGCACTTATACTCCATACCTGAATAACCCCCAAACTTAAACTCCTACCTAGAAGTGAGCAATGCTATATTTCCACATCCAAGTCTGAAACCCATGTCTTCATTCCAAAATTGAGGCTGAAATATAAACTCCATATCTAGGTAGACTGAAGGCTTTACTATATATATAAACTGAAAGGCTATGTCTCCATACCTAGGTAGACTGAGATATGACTCCATACTAGATAGACTGAAAACCTATGTCTCCATGCATTAAACTGAAAACCTATGTCTCACATACCTAGGTAAACTGAACGGCTATGTCTCCATGCCTAGGTAGACTGAACGGCCATGACTCCATACCTAGAGTGAGCTGAAGCTGTGCCCCATGCCTAGGTAAGCTGAAAGGTGTCCCCATACCTAGTAACTGTGAAAACTATGATGCCATATACCTAGAGTAGACTGAAAGGCTATGACTCCCATACCTACTAAGACTGAAAGGCCATGTCGCCATACTGGGAGTAAACTGAAAATTATTCTCCATACACAAGTAACTCACAGATACTATGACTACATACTACTAAGACTACCCAAATGCTTCAATACCTATACTACATACTAAATACTAACTATACTCCATACTAGAATCTAAATGCTATGACTCCTACCTAAGTAACTGAAAAACCATGTCTTCATACCAGAAGTGACCTGAACCCTGTGACTCCATATCTAGTTAGACTGAAACAGAGCTATACTAGAGTGGGCCTGACTCCATACCTAGAAGTAGACTGAACTTTCCATACTAGATTGAGCTAATGGCTATACTCCATTACCTAATGAGCTAAACGGCTATGACTCCTACCTAAGTGGGCTGAGCCATGTCTTCATTCCAAGATGTTAAAGGCTATGACTCCCATATCTAGAGTAGACTGAAAGGCTTTGACTCTATACCTAGGTAGACTGAAAGGCTATGTCTCCATACCTAGAGTAAACTGAAAACTATGTCTCCCATACCTAGGTAGACTGAAAGGATATGACTCCATACCTAGGTAGACTAGAAAACTATGTCTCCATACCTAGGTAAACTGAAAGGCTATGTCTCCATACCTAGGTAGACTGAAAGGCCATGACTCACATACCTAGAGTTGACTGAAAGGCTGTGTCTCACCACCCTAGGTAAACTGAACGGCTATGTCTCCATACCTAGGTAGACTGAAAGGCTATACGCCATACCTAGAAGTAGACTGAAACTATACTCCATACCTACTAAGACTGAAAGGCCATGTCGCATACCCATAAACTGAAGGCTATGTCTACATGCACCCAGTGAGCTAGATACTATACTACATACCTACTAAGATGGCTATGTGTTATACCTAAAGTAAACTGAAGCCATGACTCCATATCTAAAGTAGACTAATATGCATACCTAGGAAGCGAAGAGCTATGACATTCCTCACTCTCAACTGCCTCACCTCTGTTTCTCCTACAGCGCTTTGCCATTGATCAAAACCCATTCAATTAAAGATATGAATAATCATCACGACCATGTGCTAAAAGGCTACAAACCTTGGTTGTTCAATAACAACCAATCAGTGAATGCTTATTGGTAATCATCCGCTTGATAATCCCACCGCGAGTCAAGTAGAAACGCGTACCGTCCAGTGCAATCCGGATCATTCTGTTCTTGGCCGTGGCGCGTGGGCGAAAGGACTTTGCTCGTTGAGAAGTAGGTGTAGGGCAAGCATCGCTACCCTGTTATCGGCGTCAGGTTGAGGGCTATCTCAGAAGTAGGACCGTCATACGCCTGCTGGGAAAGTACGCGAATCCGTGTGTCTGGAAGAGGGGGGGGATACTCATTAGTGGAGGGGATATGGAGATACGAGTGGAAAAAAGTATTAGTCAGCCACCAATTGTGCAAGTTCTCCCTTAAAAAAAGATGAGAGAGGCCTGTAATTTTGCATCATAGGTACATTTAACTATGACAACAAAATAAAATAACATTCCAAAATCTATAGGATTTTAATGAATTTGTTTGCAAATTATGGTGATAAATAAGTATTTGGTCAATAACTGGATTTCTCAATACTTTGTTATATACCCTTTGTTAGCAATGACACAGGTCAAACATTTTCTGTAAGTCTTCTAAAGGATTTTCACACTGTTGCTATATTTTGGCCCATTCCTCATGCAGATCTCCTCTAGAGCAGTGATGTTTTGGGGCTGTCTAAGCTGGGAAACACGGACTTTCAACTCCCTCAAAAACATTTTCTATGAGGTGCAGAGATCTAGAGTCTAGCTGGGCCACTCCCAGGGCCTTGAAATAACTTCTTAACCCTTTCTGGTAGTGTGTTTGAGATCATTGTCATGCTGAAGTCCCAACCCGTTTCATCTTCCAATGCCCTTGCTGATGGAAGGAGGTTTCCTCCCCAAATCTCATGATACATGGCCCCCATTCATTCTTTTTCCTTTACACGGATCAGTCGTCTGTCCTTTGCAGAAAAACCAGCCCCAAAGCATGATGTTTCCCACCCCCATGCTTCCACAGTAGGTATGGTGCAACTCATATTCTTTGTCCTCCAAACCTACTATTCACCTAAGAAGTTCTATTTTAGTTTCATCTGACCATATACATTCTCCCAATCCTCTTCTGATCTGTCCCAAATGCACTCTAGCAAACTTCAGGCAGACCTGGACATGTACAAGCCAAGCACCACGTCTGTTGCAGATTTGAGTCCTGGGTAAGTGTGTTACTATGGTAGGCTTTGTTACTTTGATCCCCAGCTTTCTCTGCAGGTCATTCACCTAGGTCCCCGTGTGTGGTTCAGGATTTTGCTCCGTTCTTGTGATCATTTTGACCCCGCGTGAGATCTACGTGGAGCCCCCAGATCGAGGGAGATTATCATAGTCTGTCTTCATTCTAATAATTGCTCCCACAGTTGATTTCTTAAAACCCTGCTTACCTGTTACCCAATTCAGTCTTCAGCCTGGTGCAGGTCACCAATTTTGTTTCTGGTGTCCTTTGACAGCTCTTTGGTCTTGGCCATAGTGGAGTTTTAGTGTACTGTTTGAGGTTGTGACGTGTCTTTTATATGTGCCTGAGATTCAAACAGGTACCATTAATACGTCGTGTAGTGGAGGACAGAGGGCCTCTTAAAGAAGAAGTTACAGGTCTGTGAGCCAGAAATCTTGCTTGTTTGTGAGTGACCAAATACTTATTTTCCACCATCATTTGCAAATAAATTCATTAAAATTCCTACATGTGATTTTCTGACTTTTGTCTGTCATAGTTAGCGTTACCTATGATTAATTACAGGCCTCTCTCATCTTTAGTGGGAGAGTTCTTGGTGGTCGCTACTAAATACTTTTTTCCCCCCACTGCCAGAGTAGCACAGAAACTACATGTCATGTGTATAATATAATAATAATATTCCATATCCTTTTATCCAACACTTACAGTCATGCGTACATACATTTTTACGTAATGTTTAGTCCTGGAGGAGGAGAAGGAGAAGAGTTGATAAACCTACTGGACTGTACTGACTGTACATCTCAAAGCTGCAAAGTCAGAAATTCAATTTACTGTCTTTTTATCAGATAGTAATTTTCTTGGATTACATTTCATTCTAATACATTTCTTTTTGTTGTTTGCACAGAATTCGTTAATTTTTTTTTAAAATGAAACTAGTCTTAGGATATACACTACGGTCAAAGTTTTAAACACCTACTCATTCAAGGTTTTTCTTAATTTTTCTTTTTCCTACATTGTAGAATAATAATAGAAAACATCAAAACTATTAAATAACACATATGGAATCATGTAGTAACCAAAAAGTGCCAAACAAATCAAATTTATATTTTATATTTGAGATTTTTCAATTAGCCACCCTTTGCCTTGATACAGCTTTGCACACTCTTGCCATTCTCTCAACCAGCTTCATGAGGTAGTGCCTGGAATTCATTTCAATTAACAGGTGTACGCTAATAAAAGTTCATTTTGCGGAATTTCTTTCCTTCTGTCACGTTTGTGTTAGGCCTACTGCTGTGGTAGCTCTCTCTGCTCTCTCCTCCTCTGTCTGTCCTTGATTGCAGGAGTGAAGTCTGGTGTGGGAGTCAGGTTTCTTTGCTCATTCCTATAATCACCTCAGCCTTTAAACCCGTCAAACTTACCACTCATCGTCAGATCATGATCCCTGCTTTGAACCTTCCTTCCTCCTGCCCTGCCATCCTGCTCTCCATGCCCGGACCTCTCTTTAACTCATCACGGACACTAGAGACATTGCAGTACCACTGCCCTGATCTGGATCTGTTACCCTCCCTGTAACCTGACTTGCTCTTCCCATATATTTAAAACCTGACTTTAACATTACCAAATAAACCTGTTAAAACTACAACAACCCGTGTACTTTGTCTCCATTTGGGTTTCTTTCAGTTAAATCGCAACAGTATGATCAGCCCATGATAACCAGCAGACGGTAGCCCAACACCATTACTGAAATTTGACTGCCATAGCCAATCGGGCATTTACTTCTGGCCAACACTGATACCCTGCCCAAACGATTGCTGAGGACATTCAGGTGCTGATTAATCAGGTTCAGTACTCACCAATCAAGTGTCTGCCCCTTACTACCCCTTCAGCCCAGATCAGAGAGCCTTTGTTTGCCTGCTCCAGAGGCGCTGCTGGCAGAACTCATAGAACCTGTGGCGATTTTGACTCAATGCTCATTAGTGTTTGAACAACAGCCCCTCACCCGCCTCAGAAAGAGCCCGTATTGCCTACCTTATTAACTCTACTAGCGGTTCCATCGTGCCTGAGGATCCAGCGGTATGGGAAGTCATCACATTCGCGCTTACGTTGCCTTCACCAGAGAGTGAGAGTTTTGGCCCACCCCTACGAGGCAAGGAGGCTGCCGAAAACGTTGTTCTCTCTTGACAGGGCTCGTAGTGTGGCGCAGATAGCAGTGATTTCGGACTTTAGCAGCAGTTAGTGGTTGGAATACGAGCATTACAAGGAGTGTTCATCAATGCTTTGTCACAAACTTTAATTATGATGGTGGTGTCATATGATGAATCGGCTACGCTGGATAATCTTATTTCCTCACTATCAGGTTGATATTCGTTAGTGCTTGAGGGGAGTGTTAGTTCCAAGCAACCTGTCTGTCATCAGCAACCTCCTCCCTGCATCTTCCCTACGGAGAAAAGCGTGTCTTCCGAGAGTCAAATGCGAGCCACTGAACCCGAAGCCATGGAGTGGGTCGTGCGTTTCTGGAAGGCGTCCGTCTATTCTCACTCAGGTCTGCCTGGCAATGTGAAGAAGCTGTCATCGTTTCCTTCCTGCCCAATTGGAAGGCGTCGGGAAAACGGCTCATCATTAATGGAGTTTTGGTAGAGCCGAGCAGCGGGTTCTTCCTCTTCTCCCCATTCTGCTCCAGGCATCCCTCCAGTGGCAGTCCCAAAATTTCCTCTGTTAGTGCGCTGATTGACTCACCAGTGCAGCCGAAAGCTTTTGGATAGAAGTGAGCTCAACAAATAGATTTGGAGCTATTCCTATAACTGTCATGCAGGCTAAGGAGTCTAAATGGACAATTGTTGGCCATTATTTTTTATCAAACTGTTCCTGTTTGTCTTAGAGTGTCAAAGGAAATCATCAGGAAAAACATTCAATTCCATATTATCGACTGCCTGGAGCCTGTCTTATCCTGGCTCATAAACACAATCCACATTGATTGGTACCATTATTTGTTTCGCAGAGCACATTTTGTCATGTGGTGTTTGTGTTTCCAGACTCCTGCCAGTGCCATGCCTCAACCTCCACCTGGAAGTCCATGGATCTCTCTGCTGGCTCCTGGCCGCGTATCATGACCTGGCATCCGTTTTCTGCAAACACAGAGCTACTTCTCTTCCTCCTCACGCCCTTACGCGCCGTTGACCTCAGCAAGCCTCCCCAGCAGTCGCCTGCCTGTCTCTCCCGCGGGAGGCAGGCTATGAAAACTACATTAAACTCATGGCGGCAGTATTATCGTCCTTCCTGCGTCACCTGTAGGAGGCGGGATTCTTTTGTTGCTAAAGAGATAACCTCAGACCCTGTATTGATTACCGTGGTCTGCTGCCTCCTGCATTAAGAACAAGTATTCTCTGCCTTTGATTAATTCTGCTTTTCCCCTCCTTCCTTGTTTTCTGTGCTACGAAACTGGATCTCTGAAATGCGTATCGTGCGCGTGCGTAAGAGTGATAATGAAACTCCTTCAACACACCTTGGGACATTTTGAGTATCTGGTTATGCCTTTTGGGTTGTCCAATGCCCCTGCTGTTTTTCAGGCACTAGTCAATGATGTCCTTGGACATGTTAATTGATTTGTTTTTGTCTATCTGGATGATATCTTGATTTTTCTCAGAAGTCCTCCCAGGAACATGAACTACATGTGCGCCAGGTGTTGCAAAGGTTGTTGGAAACAAACTGTTTGTGAATTGGAGAGAAATGTCTAGTTCATGTGTCTGAGACCTCTTTTTTGGGTTACATCACCAGCTGGAGAGTTGCGATGACCCAGCTAAATGCTGTCACCGGACTGGCCAGCTCCCTCTGCCACCAAACCAACTTCCAGCGATTCCTGGGTTTTGGGCTTCTATATAGATTCATCACGAGACTACAGCACGCGTGCGGTATCCTCACCCTCACCTCCATCTCCGTTCGCTTGGAATGAAGCGAGAATCAGCGTTCGAAGAACTAAACATCCCGCAAACCCATTCCTGATGCAACCCACCCGATGGTTGTCGTGGAGGTTGGATGCATCATTACTAGAGTAGGTGCAGTGTTGTCACAACGTTCTCCTAGAAGATAACAAACTGCATCCCTGTGCTTTTTCTCTCAGGAAACTTTCTCAGGCAGAGAGGAATTATGATGTTGGCAAATGCGTGAACTGCTCGCCGTTAGCTGGCTCTCGGAGTGGCGACATTGGTTGGAGCGGAACAGCCCTTCCTTCGTTTAGGCGGATCATAATCACACACTCCATCAATACAACTCAACCCCTCAACGGTGGGCACCCTATTTTTAGGTAGATTCAATTTTTCTCTGTCTTACCGTCCTGGGTCACGCAGCGTCAAACCTGGCGCCCTGTCACAAATGTTCATTCGCTGATACTGTAGTAACCTGACATTTTGCCTCACCTGCAGTATTGCAGTCATCACATGTACATATTGTTAGCAAGCTCCAACATCATCAAGCTGACCCTGGAAGAAGTCTCCCTAACTTGGATGTTTTCCACAATTCTTTCGCTCCCAGAGTACTTCCAGTGAGCTCCCGTCTCCCCTTACCTGTCACCTGTTTCACGACCCCTTTTGTGCGACATGCGTTCTGTAGGCCCACAGTGGCTCGAGCCTTCATTGCTGCTTATCTGTTTATGCCTGAAGTAAAACTCCACCCAGGCAGCGCTGGTCATCGACCTCTACCTATACCCCCTATCATGCTCCCTTCTATAAGATTTTGTCACTGACTTCCCCCTCGTCTGTAAACTGTCATTCTTACGTGATTATCGTTTCTAAGTTAAGCTCATTTTTGGCCCTACCTAAACTGCCTACTGCCAGAGGCGGCTGATATTTTGGTTGAACATGTGTTCCCGCTCTCATGGTCTACCCGCGATATTTATCTCTGACGGTCTTGGTTATCTCCCAGAGTGTGGAAAGCTTTCTGTAAAGCTTTGGGCATTACATCCAGCCTGTCCTCTGATATCACACTGAACCAGGCAAGCCGAGAAGAACAACCGGAGATGGGCCAGCTCTTCGCTGTGTCACTGAGTCTAACCCCTAGGTCCTTGGAGCTCCATGCTCCCCTGGGTAGAAATATGCTCATAACACCTTGACTAACGCTTCCTCTGGTTTGTCTCCTTTTCTGTGTGTGCTCTGGGTTATCACCTCCCTGTTCCCTTCCCAAAAACTAAATATTTTTCCCAGTGCAGTCCCAATGCGCCGCTGCTTCAAGGTCTGGAGAAGCCAGGAGTAGCTCTGTCCCGACTTTGGCGTACATGCAGAGCCAAGCCAGCCGTCACGGTCCCAGGCTCGGTTACTCTCTGGTCCAGAAGGTATGGCTGAAATCAAGGAACCTTCCATTGAAGAGTGGAGTCTAAGAAAGATAGCGCCTCGTTTTATAACCGTTCAAGAATGCTGTCTATTGTTAACCCTGCGGTTAAGCTGCAGCTTCCTGCCTCCCTACAGATTCATTCCACCTTTCATGTTTCCCAGATTAAGCCTGTATTAGTTTAGCCCTCTGTGCCCGCCCTCTGAAGTCCCCCTCACTCCATGTAAAGGATGCGTAGGTGGGGAGTCGGTCTACACTGTCCGGCGACTTCTGGATGTTCGCAGTCAGTAGTTTCCAGTACCTGGTGGATTAGGGGGGTTATGTCGAGGAGCGTTCCTGGGTGCCCAGGAGCTTCATTGTGAATCCTGCTCTGGTCCGAGAGTTCCATGGGTTACATCCCATAAACCCCGTCGGCCGCCAGTGGCGATCCGTGAAGGGGTACTGTTAGGCCTACTGCTGCTAGGTAGCTCTCTCTGCTCTCTCTTCCCTCTGTCTGTCCTTGATTGCGGAGTGAAAGTCTGGTGTGCGAGAGTCAGGGTTGCTGCAGCTCATTCACCATAATCACACCTCACCTTTAACCGTCCTTACCACTCATCGTCTGAATCCATATCAAAACGCCATATATTTCAGAACCTAGCTCCTCCTCCC